>NC_142933.1:279399-431899 GCF_046866305.1 Octopus bimaculoides | reverse complement strand
TCTCTTACCTTTTTTGAAATCAGTAATTAACAAAGAAGTCTTCTCAACGATCCACAACAATCCTTTTCGTGTTTACGGTTAACGGGATCAAGAAATTTTTCTGTATTTATTTTCCTGCAGTTATTGCTATTTGTTTAGGCGAAGTCAAACAGCTTGCCTATACTATATGTTATATATGAATCTATATGGATGTATAGCTACAACAATTTTGTTTTGTGTTTATATTATTTAAAAGCAACCGTCCTTTTCATTATCATTGTAATTCTTATTATTATTGGTATCAATGTTTACAAGACAATGTGTCTTCAACAATAAACACACATATATAAATAATATTATTATTACAATCAACAAACATTGGTCGGCAGAGTCTCCCAAGTTAAGCGTCTACAGCTAAAAAGGGACTTCAAACATTTGTTTCTCTGCAACTGTTACAGAAACAGCAGCACATGGGATCATTGACTATCAACGTAAACTGTAGTTGGTATTGTTGTTGTTGCTGCAGCAGTAGCAGTAGTAGTGGTCCTGGTGTTTTTCACAAAAAAAAAAATACACGTAAGCCCAAGTAGCTTCAGTGTGTTAGCTGTGACTGCTGAACCAAATACTTTTGCTTTCTAAAGCAAGAAAAAGGGGGTGTGTCTTCACATCACGAAGTGCGCGCACGCACACACACACACCACACGCCACATATAGACTACGTGTACTTTGCTAAATGTTAAGTTGACATCGGATAACTAGGCACGTTTTTACGATCAGATTAATCATAAATAAACGTATTATGAAAAGATTATACCTTTTAATATATATATCAAAAGGTATAATATATATATATATATATATATATATGTATGTATGTATATATATTAAAGATGGAGGTGGAAATAGCACATACATAGTATTAAAAATAAAACACGTTGATATTCGGCATGATTTTATATATCATCATCATCATCATCATCAACGTCCATTGTCCACCCTGGCATGGGTTGGGAGGTGTGACCAGAGCTGTCAGGCTGGGGAGCTGCAATAGACCCCCAATCTGATTTGGCACGATTTCTACGGTTGGATGCTCTTCCTAACGCCAACCACTTTACAGTGTGCTGGGTGTTCTTACGTGGCACCACGGGGGGGGGGGGGGGCTTTTACGTG
The DNA here is from genome assembly GCF_046866305.1 of Octopus bimaculoides. Taxonomy (NCBI): domain Eukaryota; kingdom Metazoa; phylum Mollusca; class Cephalopoda; order Octopoda; family Octopodidae; genus Octopus; species Octopus bimaculoides. The sequence continues at coordinate 430,750 of NC_142933.1, read as the reverse complement.
GAACCAACATGAATGCTTTTCACCATCAGAGGGACCAGTCTTAATATTTCTGCTGTGAGGTATGGGTCTTCTTGAGCACAGCAAGGCACCAGGCATCTTGGCCCTTTGTCATCTCACCTGAAAGGTTCAGCATCCTGAAGACATTCTTTTGTACTTCATCCCATTTACTTCAAGAGATAGGCATTTCTTATTGAGATATCAGCATCCATCCACACCACATGACCAAACCAGCACAGTCTTCTCTCTGGCACACAGCAACCAATTCCTCTTATGCCTAACTTCTCTTTCAAAACACTAGCACTCTGTCAAACATGTACACTTACATTACACATCCAGCAGAGCATACTATCGTCATTCCTTTCTAACCTTTGCATGTCCTCTGCATTCAGGGCCCATGTCTCACCACCCTGTAGAATTTCTGTCTCTATTAATGCATCATACAATCTTCCTTTCACTCGGAGAGAGAACCATTTCGTGGCCAACAGAGGTAACAGCTCTCTGAATTTCCTCCATCCTGTTCTTATTCTAGCTATCACACTCTCTGCTCATCCTCCCCATCTACTAATTTGATCCCCTATATAGCAGAAGTTATCTACTACCTCTAATGTACCACCAGGGCATTTGAGAGAATCAATTTCCCTTGGCTCTACAGTTTTTATGGATCTTGTGCATCTTCCACATATGAAAATTATCTTCTCTGATAACTTTCCTATTAATCCACTGCACTTCTTGTGTGTCCATAGCTTACACTGGATACACCGCATGGAGTTCCTGCCTACACCTTTCCTACAAATCGAACAGGGCCACCTACCTGAGGGGGGGGGGGTAGAGTCCCATCAGTTTTCTTGCTCACTAGGACCTTAGTCTTTGCTAAATTAACCTTAAAGCCCTTAGATACCAGGTTTTGCTTCCACCCTTGGAATTTCTCTTCTAGCTCTGATATGGAATCTGCTATGAGGGCAAGATCATCAGCACACACACACACACACACACACATCATAAATGTCTGCTTTCCATGCTGGCATGGGTTGGATGGCTTCACTGAAAACCGGTAAGCTGGGGAGCTGCACCAGGTGCCAAAATGAGTTGGCATTTGCAAAAAAGTTCTTTGATGTGGTGCATATGTGTTATGTTTGGGACGTTTTTAGTGTGCATGTGTGTGTGTGTGTGTGTGTGTATGTGCAAGTGCATCCCACTCTTATCATTTAACATCCATTGTCCATGCTAGCATAGGTTGGACAGTTTGACCAGGGCTGACAAGCTGGGTGGGCTGCACTAGACACCAGTCTGATTTGGCATGATTTCTAGGGCTGGATACCCTTCCTAATGCCAACCACTCCGTGAGTGTATGCATATATATATATATATATATATATATATATATATACATATACATATGTTTTTGATCTAGTTTGGATTCTTTGCAATCAAATTTGATGGCAAAAAATCCAAATTAGATTGAAAACATATATATATATAAAGTGTAGTATATTGCCACTTAAGTGTGGCTGACCCCTAGGGGTGGATGTTACTGTTGCTTTTAGCCCCAGGAGGACATCTCCTCCAGCTGGCTTATCGACACACGACTGTGTCCTGTTTGCCAAGGGAGTTATCCCTCTCACCACGACCAGCAGCACGAACGTATCCGGATTTCAGGGTTATTTCCCTTCTTCGGCGTTCGACAGCTGATGACCTTGGTGAGAGAGAAAAACCTGGCAAAATCTTATATCTTCTTTTCCAGTGACATTCTTCACTGATATTGAAAAGGTGAAAACAAGCAATGTTAATTCTCTAAATGAAGTATTAACAGTAACTGCACGATAAAGTGTAGTATATTGCCACTTAAGTGTGGCTGACCCCATGGCTGACCCCATTGCTTGTTTTCACCTTTTCAATATCAGTGAAGAATGTCACTGGAAAAGAAGATATAAGATTTTGCCAGGTTTTTCTCTCTCACCAAGGTCATCAGCTGTCGAACGCCGAAGAAGGGAAATAACCCTGAAATCCGGATACGTTCGTGCTGCTGGTCGTGGTGAGAGGGATAACTCCCTTGGCAAACAGGACACAGTCGTGTGTCGATAAGCCAGCTGGAGGAGATGTCCTCCTGGGGCTAAAAGCAACAGTAACATCCACCCCTAGGGGTCAGCCACACTTAAGTGGCAATATACTACACTTTATCGTGCAGTTACTGTTAATACTTCATTTAGAGAATTAACATATATATATATATATATATATATATATATATATATTACACATATGTATACACACACATAAACTTGTGGACTGCCTGTAGTTCACAGTCATCAATGGTAGTTGTAGGAGAGTGTTAATGTCTTGGAAACAAAAATTTGTCTTCTTCAGGCAGATGGTTAAGATGAAAGCTAAAATCTTTACAGGCTCTTATGAGACTGCCCATGAGGCATTGAAGTTGCTCCTCTGAGTATCATGCCAGAGATGCATCATCTGCAAACTCTCTAATGAATCTTTTGCATACTTTGGTTTTCAGGCTCAGTCGTGATAGACTGAGCAATTTCTCATCTGATTCTATGTGAAGGTAAACAGCATCATTTAATGTCCCAAAGGTATAATTCAGCATAACAGTAAAAAAACCACCAAACAAGGTGAAGGTGAGTACACAGCCCTGTTTAACTCCACTGCAAATGCTGAATGATCCTGAGGAAGAACCAAGAAACTAAATGACACTTTCATTTCTGGAGTAAAGATTGTTTGCCAACATAACATGGCAGTCCTGGTTTAGGACGAATGTTGCTGTAATTTAGCCCCAGGAGACATTGTCTCCAGCTGGCTATAAGACACGATTTGTGTCCTTATATTTTTGAAGCGCCATTTGAGCATGCTATTTGCCAGTACCGCCTGACTGGCCTTTGTACTGGTGGCATGTAAAAGCACCCACTACACTCTCTGAGTGGTTGGCGTTAGGAAGGGCATCCAGCTGTAGAAACTTTGCCAGATCAGATTGGAGCCTGGTGCAGCCTTCTGGCTTGCCAGCCCTCATTCAAACCGGCCAATCTATGCTAGCATGGAAAGCAGATGTTAAATGATGACGACAACGATGATTTGTTGATATCAGCATCAAGCAGCATTTAGGTATAGTGAACTTGAGGTTAGTTAAAATGTTTGCGATATATTTCAACTTCTAAAGGCAAATTCACTGCAGTTACCATGGTGAAAATATTCTCTCTGTGGAAAAAGGTGTAAAAACACCATATCCGTCCAGTGGTGCCTCCTTTTGGATTCCCAGACGCTGCATTTCTAGCTTTACGCAGTGTCTAGGAATCTGATAGGGAGCAGCACTGGACAGATGTTGTGTTTTTACACCTTTTTACTGTAAGAGAGAATTTTTTCTCCAGGGTAACTGCAGTGAATTTACTTTTAGAAGCTGAAATATCTCACAGACATATTCTAACTAGCCTTAAGTTCACATATATATATATATATATATCCATATATATATCGATGGGTATAGACACATACACATCTATAGAGAAAGCAAGCTAATGATGGACCTGCTTAGCAGTCATTTGACTGATGAGAAATAGCAGCCAAACCTCCCTCAAATCCTACTCTGCTGACACATTCTATAATGAATTCCTAGATATCCTTTGTCTAACAAAAGAAGAGACCTTGATAAGAAACTCAATCTTAAACCACCATCAGCTTATCGATTACGCATTCTTCATAAATATCCAAATGTCTTCGATGAAGCCACTGTGAAATCTGTAAATCTTGCATGCTGTGTTTGTCACAACCTTCCTGATTACTCATCATCTAATGTTTCATCATTCTTAATTAGGTTTTCCTGGTTGTGTGGTTCAGAAGTTTGTTTCATGACAACATGACTTGAGATTCATTTCTACTGTCTGGCACTGAAGGCAGGGGTTTCCTGGTAGTAATGCCTCATGCTGAACCAATGGTAGATGGAAATTATTGGAAACCAGTAATATATATATAATAATAATAATTGTCATCATCATCACTGTAATGTACACTTTTCCAGATGCCTTTCCTGTTGCCAACCCTCATCTGTTTCTAAGCAAGGTATTTTTTCCCTATGGCAAAATATATTTCCACAGAGGATCGGAAATGAATGACACCACTTGTTTGCATGATAACAACCCATTTATAACTAATGTGGGATGTCAAGACAAGGGTGGACATGCACACACCCACACACACATAATATACATGTATGTTCATGTGTAAGTGTGTGTGCATATATATATATATATATATATATATATATATAGACTCCACTTGTGAAGACCTGTGGAGGCAAGTGAAATCGAAATCGAACTAAATTCGACGACTGGCACCCATGCCAACGTCGTCTCCTTCATTGGACACTAAACTTGGCTTGCGAAGACCTGTTGGGGAAAGCGAAAGCAAAATCATGATGGCACCTGTACCTAGCATCACCTTCCTGGCACTTGTGCTGGTGGCACATGTAAAGACATTTGAGCGAAATCGTTGCCAGTGCCGCTGGACTGGCTCCTGTGCAGGTGGCATGTAAAATACACCATTTTGAGCGTGGCCGTTGCCAGTACCGTAAAAGCACCCACTACACTCTCGGAGTGGTTGGCGTTAGGAAGGGCATCCAGCTGTAGAAACTGTCAGATCAGATTGGAGCCGAGTGCAGCCATCTGGTTCGCCAGTCCTCAGTCAAATCGTCCAACCCATGCTAGCATGGAAAGCGGACATTAAACGATGATGATGATATATATATATATATATATGTATGAAAATTGTATTGTAAATACACAAATGACAAATAGAAAATGTATGACGTAAACTGAGTGCACAAATGGACAGGAGACAGATACAGAAGGTCCCTAATTCTTCATCTGTTAACAACCAGATGTTATTACTCATTAATGGTGCAAAACTGAGTCATACCATCTGTGTGCGTCTTCCGTCCATTTGTGCACTCAATTTATGCTATATGTTTTTTATTTGTCGTTTGTGTATTCAAAATACAATTTTCTCATTTATTAAGTAACAGAATGCAACACACCCTGACTTTCAGTTTTATCAACATTGCAAAAGTGGGCAGCTGAATTTAGGAGCAGGGAAATGACCCAACATTTGGATGTCCTACAACTGCCACCTACAAGGACAACATTGATCATATTCACCATATTGTGATGGACGACAGGTGATTAGCTATAAATCAAATAGTCAATGCTATTAGCATATCCTGTGAGAGCGTTGAGGATATTCTGCACTATGAACTCAGCATGATGAAAGTTTCCGCTTGGCGGGTGCCACATCTTCTGACACCTGGTTAAAAGCGCACCAGGTTGATCACATCATGGGAAAATCTGACATTGTTTGAGGCAGATCGAGCTGATGCTGGTTTCCTTGAAATGTTTTCTAAGCTAGGATGAGTGTTGGCTTCATCATCGTTTAACGTCCGCTTTCCATGCTAGCATGGGTTGGACGATTTGACTGAGGACTGGTGGACCAGGAGGCGACACCAGGCTCCAATCTGATTTGGCAGAGTTTCTACAGCTGGATGCCCTTCCTAACACCAACCACTCCGAGAGTGTAGGGGGTGCTTTTACATGTCACCCGCACGAAAGGCCAGTCAGGCGGTACTGGCATCTACCACACTCAAAATGGTGTATTTTATGTGCCACCTGCACAAGAGCCAGTCCAGGGGCACTGGCATTCATCATTTTGAGCCAGAGACAAAGAAACAATCCATGCAGTGGAAACACCTTTCCTTATCTGCTCCAAAGAAGGGCAAGTTTATTTCATCTGCAGGGAAGGTGAAGGCCTCAGCTTTTTGGGATGCAAAAGGCATTGTGTTTATTGACTATCTCCAGAAGGGTCATACCATCAATGGAGAGTACTAGGCGAACATGCCGAGACAGTTACGAAAGACTATCAAGCTCAAATGCCTAGAAAAACTACTGAAAGGGGTCTTGTTTCATTTGGACAATGCTCCAGCATGGAAATCTTGCTTTCAATGGCTGCTGTGCATGACTGGCTTTGAACTGGTTGATCACCCTCCTTATTCTCCTGATTTGGCCCCAGCTCACTATCATCTATTTCCCAACATGAAAAAAAAAAACCGCTTGGCTAGGAACCAATATTGCAGTGATGATGACGTCATATCTGCTGTTGATGACTGTTTTTGACCAACGGGATGAAAGCTTCTTCACCAATGGGATCCAAGCACTGCAACACTGATGGAAGAAGTGTGTTGACTGCTTTATGTGCATCATCATCGTTTAATGTCCGCTTTCCATGCTGGCTCAGATTGGATGGTTTGACTGAGGAATGGCAGGCCGGGAGGCTGCCCCAGGCTCCAAATTGTTCTGGCAAGGTTTCTACAGTTGGATGCCCTTCCTAACACCAACAACTCCAAGAGTGTAGTGGGTGCTTTTTATGTGCCATTGGCACAGGGCCAGTCAGGCAGCACTGGAGCCAGTCAGGTGGCACTGGCAACGACTCACACTCAAATGGTGCTTTTTACATGCCACCAGCATGGGAGCCAGTCGGGCGGCACTGGCATCGGCCATGCTCAAATGGTACTTTGTACGTGCCACCAGCATGGGATGTGTGGTAAGAAGCTTGCTTCCCAACCAGCAGTGAAACATGTGCTGTGACTGCTGAGGACATGCGTAGGTTTGAAAGAAATGAAGCCAGTATGCTTCACTGGATGTGAATTGTCAGTGTGCATATACGACAGAGTGTAAGTGCCCTGAGAGAAAAGTTGGACATAAGAAGCATCAGGTGTCATTCAATTTGAATGTCCTGTGAAAAAAGTATGTCTGGCCATAGAAAACCTGCCTCAGTAAATTCCCTCTGATCTATGAAGCATGGAAAAGTGAACATTACATGTTGACGATGATGATGATATCCATAGCTACTGAGCTGTTAATGTTTACACTGAGATTTGCAGATTACATTGTTTTTCTGAAGTAGTGTCTTGTTTCATGTTGACTAGTTTTTTAAAAATTATTTTTATGAAACTGTTTACATCAGACACACAAGCACAACACCCACATTGGTTGACCCCTGCATTTAGATCAATCTGGCATCACAACTCATCAAATACCCACCATCATCATCATCGTTTAGCGTCCGTTTTCTATGCTGGCATGGGTTGGACGGTTTGACTGAGGATTAGCAAGCCAGTAGGCTGCACCAATCTGATCTGGCAGTGTTTCTACAGCTTGATGCCCTTCCTGACGCCAACCACTCTGAGAGTGTAGTGGGTGCTTTTTATGTACCACTGGCACAGGAGCCAGTCAGGTGAGCCTGGCATTGATCACGTTCGGATGGTGCTTCTTACATGCCACGAGCATGGGAGCCAGTCAGCGGGTACTGGCATTGGCCACGTTTGAATGGTGCTTTTTACGTGCCACCAGCACAAGAGCCATTCAGGGGGTACTGGCATCAGCCACATTTGGATGGTGCTTTTTATGTGCCACCAGCACAGGAATATATTACTTGACAATTTTATGTAGAACCCAATATCTTGTAATGGGAAGGTGCAAGCTGGCAGAATTGTTAGCACACTTAGCAAAGTGTTTAGTGGCATTTCATCTGTCTTTATGTTCTGAGTTCAAATTCCGCTGAGGTTAACTTTGCCTTTCATCCTTTTGAGGTTGATGGATACTGGGGATGATGCAATCAACTTATTCCCTTTCCTGAAATTGCTGGCCTTGTGCCAAAATTTGAAATTAATAATGTTTCCAACACAGACACAGTCTTTGAAATTTGAAAGGTAGGTTGTTGATTAAATTGACTCTAGCACTTGATTGATTCTTTATTTTATTGACTCCACAAAGGCTATAAATGACTTTGGCAGGATTTAAACGAAAGATTGCAAAGGACCATTACTAAACTACACATCACATTTTGTCAGGTGCTCTAATGATTCTGACAATTAATGATAATTGGTGGGTAAAAGAGAAGTCAATTAAATGGGCCCCATTTTTTGACTAGTATTATTTTATCAACCCTGGAAGGACAAAGGGCAAAGTTGGTTTTCCTAATGCTCTCAGGAGTTCAAAGTTGGTCTTGAACTCAGAATAGTTTTAGGAAAAGCATCCAACTGTAGACACCGAGCCAAAGCTAGAGTCTAATGCAGTCCCACGGCTCACTGGATTGTCAAAGCATCCAACTCATGCCAGCATGGAAAACAGATATTAACCCTTTCTGTTACCATATTTATTTTGAGATGCTCTGTGTTTCTTTCAATTACTTTAAATATAAGAAAGAATTTAGTAAAATAACTTAGTTATCATTCAGCTAGTGTTAAGAACATAAATTGTGACTAAGGTTTGGTGGAAGATTTTAATTCAAAACTTATGAAAACAAGATATTTGTACTACAGAGCCAGAAGCTGCTTCAGGTGGGTTGGTAACAAAAGGGTTAAATGATGATGATGAATGTAGAGGAAGAAATACCAGACAATCCAAGTGGAAGAGGACCAAAAAAACGATGACTGAAAAGCAAGTAGAAGTAAAGTGGTGATGGTCAATGCAATGCTAAAGAAGATTCCCATCCAACCATGGCTGTGGAGTTGAAACAAAAAACTTTGACTCTGATTCCTCTACTATTTGCCCCTCTGACTCTGACTCCTCTTTATGTAATTAAATGATTGTAGTCTACATATCTCATAAAGCACGTGCATACGCTTGTACTTTGACTCGGCCTTTATGTTACAACTGGTTTATATTAAAGAATAAAGACGTTGTGAGTCGGAATCAGAGTCAGTATAGTTTTACCGACTCTGACTCCAGCTATCCCTTAATTGTTTCTGACTACACAGCCCTGCATCCAACATATGCAAAGATGGAAAACTAGATGTAAAACGTTGTGAATATTTTATGGTCACCTCATCTCCAGCCATCTGTTTACTCTCTTCTACTATGAACTTGATCACCCTCACTCATCTTCTGTCTGTATTCTCTCTTATGCTCCCTTTCTTATACCTTGACATTACGCTCTGGCACCTTGTCACCACCATCATTATCTTCCCTATAACAAAACACCTCTATCATACTTCAGACTGGGACCTTCAACTGCTGGCATAAAGCCACTGACCTCTCAGATACACATCCATTCAGCTGACGAGTCTTTTTCTTTTCTTGTCTTTTAAGTTAGTCAGTGCCAAGAAAAAAAGCACCCAATGCACTCTGTAAGGTGGTTGGCAGACAAAAGACATCCAACTGCAGAAAATATGCCAAAGCTGATGTTGCAGCTTGATTCCATAATGCAGCTTGTCAAATCCTGTCAAACCATCTTATTCATGTCAGCATGAAAACTGGTATTAAATGAAGATGATAACAAGAGAACCTATGGTGGAGTCAGTGTAAAACTATCAGCATAATCATCATCATCATCATCATCATTGTTTAACGTCTGCCTTCCATGCTAGCATGGGTTGGGCGATTTGACTGAGGACTGGTGAACCAAATGGCACAATCTGATTTGGCAGAGTTTCTACAGCTGGATGCTCTTCCTAACGCCAACCTCTCCGAGAGTGTAGTGGGTACACAGCAGGTTCTTTCATTTGCACCAGTTTTCATTCTTCTTCCAACTCTGCCTTAATAATTGTATCAGCCAAGAGCAGTGGAAAATTGCCAGCCTCATTCCTCTTTTCAAAAAGAATGATTGCACATCACCTGTCAACTATTGTCCAGTCAGTCTTACAAGCTGCATCACCAAACTGATGGAGTTCAGCGTTACCAAAACTGTCTGAAACTTCTGGAACTCTCACAGCCTTATTCAACCCTCACAATTTGGATTTACCCTTAACTCCAGCTGCTGTGTCCAACTCATTCAGTTTCTTGAAGACTACCCGAATCACTGATGGCAGATCATGGATAGATGTTATCCATCTTGACTTTGCTAAAGCCCTCAATTCTGTGCCACACAAATGATTTATGGCAAAACTGTCTGCAATGGGTGTGAAAGATGATCTTTATAACTGGTTGAAGTCTGTCGTTTTGGGGCAAAAAGAGGTAATCACAGTTCTAGGATGACATTCTTCACCCTATGAGTGGACGTCTGGTGTATCACAGGGATTCCATATCCATTCTTGGATCCCTGTTGTTTGTTGCAAATATTAATGACATCCTTCAAAACTTCCATACTTCCTAAAATTCGCCAACAATACACTTGATATCCCCCACCTTTCTTTTTTCAAACGACTCGTTCAGGGTTCACTTCCCATGCATTATTCCATGCACAGTACATGCACTTTTGCTTACTTTTTCTTATTTATTTATTGCCCACAAGGGGCTAAACATAGAGGACAGACAAAGGAATTAAGTCGATTATATCGACCCCAGTGCGTAACTGGTACTTTAATTTATCGACCCCGAAAGGATGAAAGGCAAAGTCAACCTCGGCGGAATTTGAACTCAGAACGTAGCGGCAGACGAAATATCGCTAAGCACTTCGCCTGGCGTGCTAACGTTTCTGCCAGCTCTCTGCCTTTTGCTTACTTTTTCTGATAAGTTGCAGTGCGTCTCAGCACTGTGTACAACAAGTTTATTATTATTCAAATAATTCACAAAAAATTAATAAGCCTCTATACTGCATTCAATATTCTACAAATAGTTGCTAAATCTCCTTCAAATCACACCCTGCTATCTTTAAAAAATGTGAAGGGCACATTGGATCATGTACTCCCATATGTGCAAGGCATTGAAAGAAAAGTTGTTTGTTCTGCTGGAGCTTTTCATCATAGATCTCCTCAACTAGGGCTCACCTGGGTTACACATCTTCATAATTCACTTGATCCATTTACTATTAAATATGTCGTCTCCCACCCAATTACCAAAGGGTGGAAGGCTTTTACAATTTAAAACAACTTCTGTTTATAATTTTATTTATTAATAATACAGTATTATATATATTTATTTTTGTTGATTATCCCCACCTGAACGGTAAAAGGTATTTCAAGAGTACTGAAACAAGGGAGCTTACTCAACATCAATCAAGATTTTGATGTCACTAGAAGAGGTTTAGGACAAAAAGAGGCAGGTTTTTATTCTTTTATTTGTTTCACCGCCTTGTTTGTTGACGATAGATAAATAAAGAATAATAATGAACTTGTTGTTTACCAGTGCTCAGGTGTGTGACAGAATCACTTTGAAAGTAAAGGATGTTTACAAAAGAATATGGAATGATTCAAAGTCAAAGGGAATATGAAGGACGAGCTGGATTCTGACAGAGATAGCAATCAGAAATTTAATTATTCAGAATGTCAACAGAATGAGATTGGATATTTGGAAAATAGGGTCGCTGGGAACCCAGGATATAGCAGAAGAACTGGAAAAAGAGTAGCTTTGAATTAGAACCATCTTTGAAAATAATAAGCAAGTGACCCAACAATGTACCAAGGGTTTTTCTGTTTTTGTTGAGACCCAGGTCAGCCCTATCAATGATAGTTTACCTTTAGGGGGAATCTTCTGTATATCAAGGACAAGAATATATTGGATATTCTTTATGTAAATTTATGTAAAATAGTAGTGAGTGGTTTGAAGGAAATTTGGTTACTAGAGTAATAGTGAGAGAAATGTGTGGAGTGAAGTTGTTTGATAAGAGGAGGACAGAGGACTTGATGGGGATGCTGGGGTTGGAGGAAACGGTGGAACGGCTGGCAAGGGTGAATGGAGTGTGGTGGTATGGGCATGTTCTGAGGAGGGTGCTTGAGTTTGAGGTAAATGGACCAAGAAAGCGAGGTAGACCGAAGAAAACGTGGAGAGGACAGGTGGAGGAGGAGATTGGGAGGGTTGGCTTGAGAAGGGAGGACGCCCAACACTGGGCAAGATGGCGAAATGGTGTGAGGGCAGTTGCTATGGCATTGAGGTAGATCCGGCCACCCCTGTTAAAACACTGGATGACGATGATGATGAGTTCTAGTGGGATGAATGCTCACACGTAGGCTTGTGTGTCCAGATATACTAAATGATATGACATTTTGTACAGTTAGATGACTGAGGTTATCGACATATTTTAGTAAATGCTGCCAGCAGCAAATGAAGAGGATATAAAGGAATTCTGAAAACTTAGAAATTTAAGGAGATAATGATGGTAATTATTATCTGTTGACAAGTTGCATTTAAATACTGTGAATGAACAGGATGCCATTTTCTCAAATGGAGAGGCGCAGTTTTAGTAACCTACCAGTGACATTATGCTGGTCACTCAAGACATTAAAAAAATATATATTTCTACTTCACTTACCTGACAAGAGAGCAGTTAAGGGGGGTTAGAGAGAACGAGGGGGAGAAGACAATCCAATGATATAATGATAGCAGGTAAGTTCAGTGGGATTTGATGGTCTAAAAAGATGCAATTGGATGTTTTTAAAAGAGAATGATAATAATCTTCATGTAATTATGATTAAATTGTTTTTGCAATTCATTAAATCACTCAAAACACTTTTCATACAGTTTCTAATAAGTTATAAAATCATGATAACTTACCTCAAAGGTGTTGCCATCACAAGAAGCAAAAAAACCTTCCCACAAGCTACAATGTTGTTTGTCCTTTGGTAACAGCACAACTAGATTGCTAGGTGACACGTCCGTCTCATTAGTAGGACATACTGAGCAGCCCTGGTGGAATTCAATATAGAGACGATAATACAATGGAAAACAGCCAGAGCCTTGAGAAGAGAACATTATGTCATAGAGGTGAGGTTCTGGGTGTTTTTGGACAATACTATTTGAAAGGACATTAGCAACATCAATGACAAAGGTGACTGCTTCTTGATCTTGGAAATAGCGAAAATTAGGAAGCTGGCACAGTGGCAAGAAAAACAAAGAATTTGAGTTGTCCTCATCTATACCCGTTTCAGGAATCATAGCAACATCATTTGGCTGTACGTTGGCATCATCATTTTCTTGGACAGAAATCTCTGAATCACATTGTTCAGAACCTTCATCTACTGAGTTGCCTCGATCTACATCAGCTTCATTGTCACTTGAAGTTGCATAACTGGGAATTGAACTAAAAGGTAGATTCTCCGGCTGAGCAGCAATCACAGGAAGTATCACATTTAATACACTTTTACACTTATCAAATTTGGCAGTGCCATTAGCTTCGTCAACTGGATATGGTAACTTCAGATCCAGTTCATATGATGCTGGGGTTGTACACTTCAACATAATGTGATTATCAACAATATCTAAATCAATGGTATTTGCAGATCTCAATAGAGGCAAGTCAATAGATACAACAAGTTCTTTGGGTCTGGTACTAGACTTTGCATCAGAGACGTTTGAAAAGTCTTGGATATCTAGTGCAGAACGATGTAAAATACAATACTTGGGAACGACAGGGGAACTTGGAAGGGTTGAGGATTCTGTGGAGACGGTTGTTCTTTCAGTCTGGTCCTCCTGTAATGTTTCTTTGGATTCAGTTTCTGATTTTGAGGATTTTGTCTCTGACGTATCTTTCTTCTTAGCTTCAGCTAGTCTCTTGGACGAGCGTGTTTTACCTTTTTTTTCCACCCATTCCTTAGTTAATTCTTTGGTTGTCTTATTAGGGTCATATGGATAAGGCATACTGTTCAAAATGCTGTCAGAGTCGTCTGCGGTTTTGGTCGATCCACTTTCTCGCCGGGTTCGAATCACAGTAGGAGTTCTAACTCCTTTGAAATTGTTTTTCACTTTGGGTGTACTTATCTTTTTATCCAGTGTGACACTAAAATGTTCCTCAATTGCTTCTATCGCTGTATCGTGTACTAGCTTTTTAAATTTAGAGTTAGACTGTGCCATTCGGTAAGTGTCTGGGTGAAACACGACATCATACACAAAGCATTTTTCACCTTTGAGATCGAAGTCTTCGCGAGGTCTAGCTAAAGAATGGGGGATTGCCCAGTTGATTCCAAAACGGTCAGGGCCATTCTCTTTAGTAAATGTTGGCTTCCCAATGTTTTCATTTTTGCAGATATTTATAAAAGCCTTTTTCTTGTTATTAATAAGTGATTTTATAACATGGCCTGGTTCAGGAGTAATGAATTTTATATCCATACCTCTTTCATTTTCTAGTTGTGTAATCTCCTCTTCATACTTTTTGCGGTTTTCGGGATTTGATATTTCTTCGGCATACTCTGCGAGTAATTTTCTGAATTCTTCCTTTTTCATCGCCTCCCCAAACCGTTTCATCTCTTCTGGAGTCATATCGAGCTTCTTGCGATCTTCCCCAGACATTATTTAATGAATACTGTGAAAATAATAACGGGGCTACAACATAACAAGGCAATCTTCAACAAAAATAGTCTGTTGTCTTCCCCTCAACGTGTCAGATTTTGTTTGTCTTCTAAGGTACCATCAAATCTACATAGCAACGGAAGTGCGGCTCTGCTATTGTAGAACGCACTCACAGCAAATAATTGATGTCCATTGGTTAATATTTACCTCACCTCTACCCGGTTTCGTTTACATTCAAACGTCAAATCCATTTCAAAAAGTTCAATTTAACCCTGAAATTATAAAGAAATAAATCATTTGTATATCGCTTCCATCGTTAGGAGTTGTTTTATTTAAAGTGTATTCGGTATTTTCTTAACGAATTTAAATAAAATAGTGTAGCTTTATTATAAGTTTAAAATAAACAAATCAAATATCCTTAAAAGTAACTAAAAATGTCAAAAAGGTCTCCACTAAAAACTTTCAATGAAAAAAGATTTTAAAAATCCCTATTATGCAAATTACTCTCATCAAAGACGATAATTTGGAAACCCCTTACCGTATTCATTTATCAGATTTAGGTTTCGGTAAACCCACATCTAGTTGCTGGTTAGTTTTAATTTAAAAACATGAATACGCTTCTCGTAGTCAACTGGCAGATTCAGGAATATGACATTATATATATATATATATATATAATGTGTGTATATATATATAATATAATATAATATAATATAATGTTAGAATATATTATACAGTTGTAAAGAGACGGCCTGGGTGAACGACACTCAGAAGTCAGATTCTATAGTATTCCTGCTGCTTAGTATTATTTTCCTTCCTTTAGTACAGTCTTTAAAATGAAAATAAATGGCATTATATATTCTGTTTCCTGGTTTAAAAAAAACACAAAGGTTTCACGCTGAATTAAAACAATTCATTATATTTTTTTGTTGTTATATGTACACGACTCGTATAACAAAAAAAGTCGATGACTTCCGGTTGTGAGGAACGAGACCGGGTGATGTCGGTTGCTATGTTTTTGTTTTCCTCAGTAGCACTTGCTTAGAGATATCGGGTTTCAAAGGCATTTTGGCGTCCTGTCAAGTAAACACGCCTCGACAGAAAATAGATTAGTAAGAAAAGAACAAGGATACATCGGTGGAAAATATAGATAATACTGATTTTTGTAATACATAAATTGTGTGCGTCGTGCATTTTCGCATTTACGATATATATATATATAATATAATATATATATATCGTTAAAGTATATAAGAAAATGCACCACAGGCACACTCACACACACACACAAGCATACACACATGTGTGTTGTGTGCGTGTATGTATACACACACATACAGACAGACAGGCATACGCACATACATAAATCAAAACCATACAAATCTGCATGTATACATACATACATACATACATACACACCCTGTCGATGTTGAAATTTCTGTGAAGGACCCTCGGATCTAGGTTAGAAACCAGCTCTCTATTGATAAGAGATCTTGAAATAAAACTGAGTAATGACATTCATGCATACACACACACACACACATATATATATAGATTGGTTATAGAATTCATTAGAATGTAAGCTTATCAACAGGTAGGCCACCAGAAATAGCTAAGTACAGGTTCGCAGTAAAGTAAAACAATCACGTGTTGGTAGGATACTGTAGATATGTCAGCACTAAATCCTATTTAAACCTTAAATCAGGCGCAGGGTTGGTTCTATGTGCAGCATAGGTATGAAAAAACAACATGAATAGGTGTTAAACCCCTCTTGTATTCTTTTATATATTTTTAAGTACAGGCGTGGCTGTGTGGTAAGAAGCTTGCTTCCCAACCACATGGTTCCCGGTTCAATTCCATGGCATGGCACCTTGGGCAAGTGTCTTCTACTATAGCCTCAGGCTGACCAAAGCCGCATTAGTAGATTTTGTAGACAGAAACTGAAAGAAGCCCAAATGTATATATTCATCATCATCATTATCATCATTTAATGTCCATTGTCCATGCTGGCATGGGTTGGACAGTTTGACTGATTTGGCATGGTTTTCTACAGCTGGATGCTCTTCCTAATGCCAACGACTCCGAGAGTGTAACGGATGCTTTTATGTGCCACCAGCACAGGTGCCATTTGCGTGACACTAGGGTGCATTTACATGCCACCGGTACAGGTGCCAATTTGTGTGACACCAGTATCTGCCAGAACAGCGATTTTGTTTGGCTTGATGGGTTTTCTTCTCAACCACGACATAATGCCAAAGGTCATGGTCGTTGCCTCTGTGATATATCATCATCATCATCATCATCATCGTTTAACGTCCGTTTTCCACACTGGCATGGGTTGGACGGTTCGACTGGGATCTGGGAAGCCAGGAGACTGCACCAGGCTTCAATCTGATCTGGCAATGTTTCTACAGCTGGATGTCCTTCCTAACGCCAACCACTCCGAGAGTGTAGTGGGTGCTTTTTACTTTTTACGTGCCACCTACACAGAAGCCAGTCAAGGTGGCGCTGGGATTAGCCATGTTCGGATGGTGCTTTTTACGTGCCACCAAGTATCTCACCTTGATTTTTTTTGCACAAAATAATAATACTTGAGCAGAATCTGCATGGGTATTCCTGAGCATGTGCAAAAATTTCCATGTCTGTATGTTGCACCATTTGCCCACAGTGATGCATTGAGTACAGATGTGAAGAATGTGCTGTCTGATTTTCCTTTTTGAGTCAAGGTGACCCAAGTGCATTGAGCAAAGATACTGTACCAAATTCTGCCAAGAACTTGGTGATACGCAAGCCCAGACTATTTAGAAGATTCAGGAGGCCTTTGGAGATGATGCTATGGGAAAAACACAAATAAAGAAGTGGTACAACCAGTTCAAAGATGGCCATACCTCAGTGGACAGTGAGCCACATTGTGGCCAGACAATTAACAAAGAATTCTACCTGGAGGTTCTTTGTTGCCTTCATGAAGCTGTGTGGTGCAAACGACCCAACATGTGGGTAGCAAAGAACTGGCAGCTCCACCATGACAATGCATCCGCTTATTCCACTCATGTCATCCAAGCATTCCTCGTCAAGCAAAACACCTGTGCAGGTGGCACGACAAAAACATCACCTGAGTGTGGCTGTTGCCAGTACCGCCTGACTGGCCCACTTGCCGGTGGCACGTAAAAGCACCCACTACACTCTCTGAGTGGTTGGCGTTAGGAAGGGCATCCAGCTGTGGAAACATTGCCAGCTCAGATTGGAGCCTGGTGTAGCCATCTGGTTCACCAGTCCTCAGTCAAATCGTCCAACCCATGCTAGCATGGAAAGCGGACGTTAAACGATGATGAAGATGATGATTATATATGCACACACACACAAATATACATACATACATATGTATATATATATATAAATACACACACACACATACATATAAATATATAGTGTATCTCAGTGCTTATCAATGTGCACCAATATGTTAATTCT
Source organism: Octopus bimaculoides (assembly GCF_046866305.1). Taxonomy (NCBI): domain Eukaryota; kingdom Metazoa; phylum Mollusca; class Cephalopoda; order Octopoda; family Octopodidae; genus Octopus; species Octopus bimaculoides. Next base: position 413,069 of record NC_142933.1, on the reverse strand, counting down.
TGGAGTTCCCTACACTTTGGAAAATAGTTTGGGACATGTAGAATTTTACAATTGGATTACCATCTTGGATTACATAAGATCTTTATCATTGATTGTTCATCACAATTTTCAGCAACACTTTGTCTTGGCATTAAGCTACAAGCATGGTTTCCATAAATTCCTTAGGGTTATGTTTCTTTCTGCCAAGCAGTTCTAGCATCTTGGTAGTATTCATACTTGGTCTGGGTCAGGATTTCTTGGTGACCTTCCAATTAATGTCACACACTGTACCATTTTCTTTTAACTGCCAGATGTAGTTTGTAAGCTTTGTTATTTTCCAATTTTTGAAGTTTCTGAAAGAATAAGTATAGTTGTAGAATTCTTTTATCAGTCCAATATATTGATTTAGGCTGGTGTCCTGGTTTGCACTTATAGATTTGATCTCTGCCTCATAAAATATGGTCTCACTGTTATAAAGTCCATTCAGCAGGTATGCCTTAATGCTTCTGCATGAAAATTCAACCTCCACAGTAAGGGTGGGTTTGTTGTGATAATTTGTATTATGTTCTTGAGAGGGCCTGTCAAGCCAAGTGCACCCTTGCTGGTAGCATATAAAGAGCACCTTTTGTGTGTTGGACCTCACGGAGGCAAAGTGGCTGAGTTCCTTATAAGTGTTGGGCCTCACAGAGGCAATGACTGTGACCTTTGGCATTATGTTGTGCTTGAGAAGAAAACCCATCAAGCTAAGCAAAATCACAATTGTGGTAGATACCAGTGTCACACAAATTGGCACCTGTGCCGGCGGCATGTAAAAGCACCCTGGTGTCATGCAAATGGCACCTGTGATGGTGGAATCTGAAAGCACTCATTACACTCTCAGAGTGGTTGGCATTAGGAAGGGCATCCAACCATAGAAAACCATTCCAAATCAGACTGGAGTCTGGTACAGCCTTCCAGTATGCCAGCCCATGCCAGCATGGGTAACAGACGTTAAATGATGATGATGATGTTAGGATGCAGCTTTAGGTGATCTAAAATGGGATGAAGTGGTAAGGACTAATCTCAGGAGGTTGGACCTCATGGAGGAAATGACCATGGACTGGGATGTCTGGTGATATGAAGTTCTTGAGAAAACCCGCCCACATCAGCAAAACTGAGTTCTAGAAGTGCTGTGTAGAAAACCTCTCACACACTCTACCACAACAACCCAAACTACATCTCTACAGCCCTTCTCTTCCTCACAGTTCCGCTTCTTGTACTATGATTACCTCCCACTCCTCAATCTTGTCCTCTTGGCCTGATGCCACTGTATCATTGCTCTCTGTTTGGCCCCAACCTGTGCATTCTACCCACATGCCTTGTCTCGCTCTATTATTGCCGTCTGCTAGCCCCCGGCCTGGGTGTTCCACCCACACATCACAAGAAAACTTTTCCCTCACCCTACCCCAACAAACCAATCTACATCTCTTTCTTGCATTTCCTCCCTCATTCACAAAGCCTAGCTCTCATCCCTTGCCTAGCCCTCACTCCCCAATCCTGTCCTCACACCCCTGTTCTTCTGCATCATTGCTACCCAGTAGCTCCTCCAACTCTATATATACCCAAGTCTCTCACCACTTACTTGCACTCTTTAATCGCACTCCCTTCGCAATATCCTGTCACTTATATTATGGTATTTGAACCTCAAGGGTATGCCCTGGCTCTTGCCACTATCTATATCTCTCTCTTCCTTTACTCAACCATTTCATTTATATTCTGATCCCCATTCCTTGTGAGTATGCCTGGCATTTTGCCACCATCTCCATCCTGCGGTTCCCCCCCTCTCTCTCTCTCACCTTCTCCTGCACTTCCTTCAGGTTGGGCAACTGTGTATTTTCTTTGTGGTAGCACACCTGTCCCTGTCTTCATTCCTGATCTTTCTCTCTCCGGCCAGGTAACCTTGTACTTCCTCTACAGCAAGACACCTGTATCTGTCTCACTATTGTCATTTCATCATCACCTCCTCCAATGCCTCCGCCACTCTTAAAAGTTTTGTCATGTAAGTACTTGGTGACCCTGTCAGTATAGGTCCCACTTGAAAGCACCCAGTCCACACTGTAAAGTGGTTGAAGTTTGGAAGGGCATCCAGCTGTAAAAACCTTGCCAAATCTGAACTCACCTGTGCTTGTGCCATGTAAAAAGCATGAGTGGTTGGTGTTAGGAAGGGCATCTAGCTGTAAAAATCCTCTCAAAACAGACACAGAATCTTGGTGCAGGCTTTGGCCTGCCCAGCTTTTGTGGTACTGTCCCACCCATGCTAGCATGGAGCATGGACGTTAAGTGATGATGATATATATACACACACATCATCATCATCATCGTTTAACGTCCGCTTTCCATGCTAGCATGGGTTGGACGATTTGACTGAGGACTGGTGAAACCGGATGGCAACACCAGGCTCCAATCTAATTTGGCAGAGTTTCTACAGCTGGATGCCCTTCCTAATGCCAACCACTCAGAGAGTGTAGTGGGTGCTTTTACGTGTCACCCGCACGAAAACGGCCACGCTCGAAATGGTGTCTTTTATGTGCCACCCGCACAAGCCAGTCCAGGGGCACTGGCAACGATCTCACTCGAAAATCCTACGGGAGCCAGTCAGGCGGTACTGGCAACGGCCACGCTCAAAATGGTGCATCTCATGTGCCACCCGCACAAGAGCCAGTCCAGGGGCACTCGCAACGATCTTACTTGGCTTGCCGGGTCTTCTCACGCACAGCACATTTCCAAAGGTCTCGGTCAGTAGTCATCGCCTCGATGAGGCCCAATGTACGAAGGTCTTGCCTCACCACCTCAGCCCAGGTCTTCCTGGGCCTACCTCTTCCACGAGTTCCCTCAACTGTTAGGGTGTGGCACTTTTTCATGCAGCTATCCTCATCCATTCTCACCACATGTCCATACCAGCGCAATCGTCTCTCTTGCACACCACAACTGATGCTTCTAATGTTCAGCTTTTCTCTCAAGATACTTACACTCTGACGGGTATTCACATTGACATTACACATCCAACGGAGCATACTGGCTTCATTCCTTGCGAGCTTACGTATGTCCTCAGCAGTTACAGCCCATGTTTCACTGCCATGTAGCATGGCTGTTCGTACGCATGCGTCATACAGTCTGCCTTTTACTCTGAGTGAGAGTCCCTTTGTCGCCAGCAGGGGTAAGAGCTCTCTAAACTTTGCCCAGGCTATTCTTATTCTAGCAGCTACACTTTCAGCGCACCCACCCCCACTACTAACTTGGTCGCCCAGATAGCGGAAGCTATCGACTACCTCTAGTTTTTCACCCTGGAATGAGATAGAAGTTGTTTCCTGTTTGTTTACAGTCTTTATTGCACCTGAACATCTGCCACAAACAAAAACTAACTTGCTAGTTAACCTGCCTTTGATGTTGCTGCACCTCTTATGTGTCCATAGCTTGCACCGGGCACATATAGATAGATATGCATATATATGGATATAAGTGTATATGTATTTGTGTGTCCTTGTCTTGACATCTCAAGATAGTTGTAAATGAGTGTCACTGTTATACAAGCAGTGTCATTCATTTCCAATAGTCTTCTGTGAAAATCTGTCTGGCCTTGGGGAAAATATTATCTTGCCTGGAAACAAGTGAGGGCTGGTGACAGGAAAGGCATCTGGCCACAGAAAATCTACCACAATAAACTGTCTGAGCCATGTAAGCATGGAAAAGTGGACGTCAAAATGTTGATAGTGATGTGTGTGTGTGTGTGTGTGTGTGTGTGCATGTACGTACAGGTATGTATGTATTCTTTGTGTGTGTGTGTATACACACACACACACACATATATACATGTATATATGCACATATATATATATGGGAGAATATACAAATAATAACAACAGACGAGGACAGGTGGTGTAAATAACAAAAGTATATATTAGTATGACGCTCGGGAATACGGAAAGTCTTTGACGTTTTGAGCTACGCTCTTCAACAGAAAGAATACGGAGACAAGGAGAAAAACATGGAGAAAAAAAATTGAATAGTGTTCAGTCAACGGTCAATCATAATAATGGCCGATCATAACAATGGCTGACCGGAAGTTAGAAATTCTTATTTCAGGAGAGCTAAGAAAGGGGGAGATAACAAACGGTGATCGGGAATGAGGGGCTGTGTGTGGGAGGTAGAATGCTGGTGGTCTTGACGTATGTAGTGTGAAAATGGGGAAGGGAGAAAGGGAGAAAGTAGTTGGTCAGTTGTCGTGTGTGATGCGAGGGTATTGGTGTGGTGTGCATGGTGTGATGTGAGGGTGTTGGGAGGTGGGGAAGGCATGGGTGGAGTGTGGGGTAGAGGTAGGGGTCTGTGGGTAGGGTGGGGTATGTGGGTAGGGGTGGGTGGTGGGTGTAAGGAATTGGATGGGGTGGAGTGGGAAGGTAGAGTAGGAGTGTGCTGGGGTGTGGTGGGATAAGCTTATGAGGGGGTGTTGACGAGGAGGGAGAAGGGGAAGGAAGGTGGATGTAAGAGAGGGGGAAGATGGGTATTGGAGGGGAGAGGAAGAGAGGAGAGAGGGTGGGTATAAGAGAGGGAAGGTGGATTGAGAGAGGGGGAAGGTGGGTATGGGGGGGAGAAAGAGGGGAAGGTGGGTATGGGGGGAGAAAGAGAGGAAGAGAAAGAGAGGAAGAGAAAGAGAGGAAGAGAAAGAGAGGAAGAGAAAGAGAGTGAGAGAGAGGGAAGAGGGGTATGGGGGGAGAAAGAGAGGAAGAGAAAGAGAGTGAGAGAGTAAGAGTGTAGAGAGTAGGAGAGTAAGAGTGTAGAGAGTAAGAGTGAGAGAGGGGGGAGTACGAGAGAAGAGAGTGAGAGAGAGTAAGAGAGAGGAGAGAAAGAGTAGGGGTGAAGAGAAGTGGGAGTGGAGAGAAGTATGAAGAGAGGTGAAGAGACATACAAAGAAGTAGGAGTCGGAGCAGGAGGTGGGGGAGGGGAGAGATGGGTGGTAGGAGGGAGGGTGGGGGAGAGAGACAGGAGGAGGGGGTTAGATGAAGAGTGGAGGGGAGTTGAGCCCATGTGGTGCAAAGGAGTGAAGATAGAAGATTAAGTGTGTGTGTGTGTATATGTGTGTATATTCTTTTATTCTTTTTCTTGTTTCAGTCATTTGACTGCGGCTATCAATCTCTTTTGACGAACTGCTAAGTTATAGGGATGTAAATACACCAGCATCGGTTGTCAAGCGATGTTGGGGGGGCGGGGACAAACACAGACACACAAACACACACACACATACACACACACACACACACACAAAGGCTTCTTTCAGTTTCCGTCTACCAAATCCACTCATAAGGCTTTGGTCAGCCCGAGGCTATAGTAGAAGACACTTGCTGAAGGTGCCATGCAGTGGGACTGAACCCAGAACCATGTGGTTGATAAGCAAGCTACTTACCACACAGCCACTCCTGCACCTATGTGTATATATAACATGTATGTATATATATATATATATATATATATATATATATATATATATGTATATATATATATTGTTGCCAGTGCCGCTGGACTAGCTCCCGTGCAGGTGGCACGTAAAAAACACCTTTTTGGGCGTGTGACTGACCCTCGTGCCGGTGGCACGTAAAAGCACCCACTACACTCTCAGAGTGGTTGGCGTTAGGAAGGGCATCCAGCTGTAGAAACTCTGCCAGATCAGATTGGGGCCTGGTGCAACCTTCTGGCTTGCCAGTCTTCAGTCAAATCATCCAACCCATGCTAGCATGGAAAGCGGACGTTAAACGATGATGATGATGATGATGATGATGATGATGATGAAGATGATATATATATATATATATATATATATATATATATATATATATATCATCTTCATCATCATCGTTTAATGTCTACTTTCCATAAGGGCATGGGTTGGATGGCTTGACATACCCACACACACACACACATATATATTCTCATACATAGATACAATAGTTCTAATGATCTGTTGATAAAGTACTCTCCACTCTGTTCTCTCTGTTCTTTGTTCTTGAAATGTCAAGCCATCAACCTATTTCTCACAGCCGTGCATTAGAAAACCGATCTGTTCAACAAGATAACAATACTGTTTTATGCCTCTCAAATATGGCAGCTCCTCTCACACTGGTGACATACAGCTCCAATGAATGGAATGGACAATACATAGTTGATGAACCTGCTAGAAACAGTAGCTAAACATCCTTGAAGTTACATGCTCACCTTCCAGAATAGTCATTTCTAAAACAGACACAAGGTCTGAAATTGGTGAGGGTGGGGAGAAAGAGAGAGAGTGGGAGAGAGAGTGAGAGAGAGTGAGAGAGTGAGAGAAAGAGAGAATGAGAGAGAGTAAGAGAGGGAGTGAGAGAGAGAGAGAGAGAGTGAGAGGAAGAGAGTGAGAGAGAGAGTGAGAGAGAAAGTGTGAGAGAAAGTGAAAGAGAGAGAGACAGAGTGAGAGAGATAGTAGGAGAGATAGTGAAAGAGAAAGTGAGAGAGAGAGAGAGAGAGAAAGAGAGAGAGAGAAATAGAGAGAGAAAGAGAGAGAGAGAGTTAGTCGGTATATCAATTTCAACACTCACTGGTACTTATTTTATTTACCCCAAAAGGATGAAAACATAGTTGAACTCAATGGGATTTGAACTCAGAATTTTAAGAGCCAGAAAAAAAAAAGAAAAGAAATACTGCAAACATTAATGGTTGGTGACAGGAAGAACATCCAGCCTCAACCAGTTCCATCAAGCCTCAACCAATTCTATCTGGCTTCAACCAATTCCATCCGGCCTCAACCAATTCCATTTGACCTCAACCAATTCCATCTAGCCTCAACCAATTTTATCTGGCCTCAACCAATTCCATCCGGCCTCAACCAATTCCATCTGGCCTCAACCAATTCCATCTAGCCTCAACCAATTCTATCTGGGTTCAACCAATTCCATCCGGCCTCAACCAATTTCATCTGGCCTCAACCAATTCCATCCGGCCTCAACCAATTCCATCTAGCCTCAACCAATTTTATCTGGCTTCAACCAATTCCATCCGGCCTCAACCAATTCCATCTGGCCTCAACCAATTCCATCCGGCCTTAACCAATTCCATCTAGCCTCAACCAATTTTATCTGGCTTCAACGAATTCCATCCGGCCTCAACCATTTCCATCTGGCCTCAACCAATTCCATCCGGCTTCAACCAATTCCATCTAGCCTCAACCAATTTTATCTGGCTTCAACCAATTCCAACCGGCCTCAACCATTTCCATCTGGCCTCAACCAATTCCATCCGACCTCAACCAATTCCATCTAGCCTCAACCAATTTTATCCGGCCTCAACCGGTGGTGTGGTGGTGGGTGGTGGTGGGTGGTGGTGGGTGGTGGTGGGTGGTGGTGGGTGGTGGTGTGGTGGTGGTGGGTGGTGGTGGGTGGTGGTGGGTGGTGGTGGGTGGTGGTGGGTGGTGGTGGGTGGTGGTGATGGTGGTGAAGCGATAAGTGTAGAAGGAGGATAATATTAGTTGATAATTATGATTGTAATGATGATGATGATGAAGATGATGATGATGATAATGATGATGATGATGATGAAGATGATGATGATGGTGATAATGATGATGATGATAATGATGAAGATGATGATGGTGATAATGATGATGATGATGATGTTGATTGTGGGGATGAAGACAGTTATGATGGTAGTGGAGTGGTGGGGTTGATAATAAGAGGTGCCATTACAATTTTTAAAATCTCATATTTTCACTAATGACGACGACGACGACAACGGCGATGATGATGATGATAATGATGATGGTGTTGATGTTGACTTGTACTTTAGTTGTGATTCACCCTTTCATCTCAGGATAATTTCTTAGCTTTACTCTAGTACTGATGAGTTACAAGCCGACACGGGAAGCCCCTACATGTTCGTTTGAAATGCTAGAAATAGCAGTCAGGCTTTCTTTAATGACAACATGCCGTTTCAAAGGCATAATGTTAACATTAGTAAACCAAATCAGAATAAAAGACAAGATGGTCATAGTTATTGACCCCAGCCCGAAATGGAGTTTCCTGTCTGAAAACAAGAAGGAGACCTTCGATAATTTGGTTCTTGAAATCTTTTGTCGTTTACTTGTTTCTCTCGCTGAACTGTAGCCATACTGGGGCACCATCTCGAACGAATTAGTCAAACAAATCAATCCCAGTATTTGTTTTTAAGTCAGGTATTATTTATTCTATCGATCTCTTTTATTGAACTGCTATGCTATGGGGATGCAAACAAGCCAACAGCAGTGGTCAGGTGATGGTGGGAGACAAACAGTCTCACACACACACATACACACACTTACATACGTACATACACACATACACACACATACATACATAGGTACACACACACACACACTTACATACACACATAGGTACACACACATACACACACACATAGGTACACACACACACACACTTACATACATACAAACATATGCATACACACATAGGTACACGCGAGCTGGCAGAACCGTTAGCACGCCGGGCGAAATGCTTAGCGGTATTTCGTCTGCCGTTACGTTCTGAGTTCAAATTCCGCCGAGGTCGACTTTGCCTTTCATCCTTTCGGGGTCGATTAAATAAGTACCAGTTACGCACTGGAGTCGGTATAATTGACTTAATCTGTTTGTCTGTCCCCTCTGTGTGTAGCCCCTTGTGGGTAGTAAAGAAATAACACATAGGTACACACACACACACACACACACATATATATATATATTAGTGACTTTAGACTAGGGGCTAGAAGGTTCCAAGGACACACACCAATATGGATAAGATGATTGTGGAAACTTATGGATCCTTCGAACAGTCATAGATTTAGGAAATATTGTAATTGAGCCATTTGACAAGGAGGAGGAAGAGAGAGATGTATGAGACAGAGGAGAACTGGAAGTTCTTACAGGAGAACCTATTAAGGGTGACAGACCAACTCTGCCACTAGAGCAAAGCTTCTGCCAGGTCAAGGGTCACACGACGGTGAAACAGTGATGCTGAAAAAGCCATAAAAGAGAAGATGCAGGTTCAGAAAGTGTGGAAGAGTGGAGGTAACAAAGAACTGTATCAGGTAGCTAAAAGGGAAGCCAGGCAGGTGTACTAATTTAGTCATGTGATGTGTATGGATGAGGGCAATTGCATTAAAGAAGTACCGATCGCTTAAAATGGATGGAACTTGTGGAAAAGAGAGACCCAGAAAGATATGGGACAAAGTACTGAAGGCTGATCCCCAGATGCTGAACCTTACAGAGATGATGACAAAGGACTGAGATTATTGGCATTTTGCTATGCTTGAGGAAACCTGTCCATTTTAGCATTCATTCATTCTTCAACATGGTAGAATAACCGATTCCAACCCATCAGGATTCACACTACGAATTGTATTATTCATTCTTTTGATTACTGAATACAAAGCATGGCTTGCAAGACCTCCGTTCATGGGATTTTCGTAAGTCACCATCTCAGTTTTGTATGCTAATCCATCACAGGGTGATCCATTTACAGCTGTGTGGTTTGGAACAAGAACACAATGCACCACCCAAACTGGGAACTGAAACCACAATCTCTTGATCATGAATGCAACATCCTAACCACTAAGCCATGCACTTTTACAGCAGAAATGAGATCCTAAAACCACTCAATTATGCTTGTACATGCAAAGCCCTATCCCCCTCCTTTCCCCCCCTCTCTCTGACACATCAAGCATTCCCCACCCCCTATTTTCAACCTTCTTCCCATCAGTGGTACTACACAACACTATGTGACTGCTGTACTCACTGAGAACAGAGTCAGCACATGTTACATCCCATGCCCACCTCCTCCTGGAACTACTTCCATTCCTCATTATTCTTACCCTTGCTAAGACAGCAAACTGACAGAAACGTTAGCACACCGGACGAAATGCTCAGCAGTATTTTGTCTGTCTTTCTGTTCTGAGTTCAAATTCTGCCAAGGTTGACCTTGCCTTTCATCCTTTCAGGGTCGATAAATTAAGTACCAGTCACGTACTGGAGTTGATCTAATTGAATGGCCCCCTCCCTCAAAATTTCGAGCCTTGTGCCTAGAGTAGAAAAGATTATTCTTACCCTCACTATTTCAACCAATCACCTCCTCTCTGTGCCTTCAGCCACTGCTCAACCTGAACTCACACACACACATATAGGTGCAGGTGTGGCTGTGTGGTTAACAAGTTCACTCCCTAATCATGTGGTTTCAGGTTCAGTCCTACTGTGCAGATTCAACTAAAAAGACATTTTCAAGATGTGTACTTCTATGCTTAGTCTAAATGATGGAGAAACGATAACTATGGCAACTGTGTTTGAGGTGAGAATGTAGAGAGGTGAGAATGTAGAGAGATGTAACTGAAAGGCGTTTGGTTCGAGAGACAATTGTTCTTCAGTTCAAATTCCATTTCTGTTTGCGGACTTTAATATCTGCTGCCTACCTTTCCTTAAAAGTCCGTAATTTTGGACATTGCTGTTAATGGAATGGTTCTAATCATCCCAAAGTGCTTCAACAAATAAGTGAACACCTGGAGACTATTTATTCAATATGGTGTCAGCTTGTCTAGACCTGATCAATAGTGATTAATTTAATATGCACAGCTTTATTTTGCTACACAGTGTGAAGCAAACACTGGGAACTGAAGCCGATTGTATCAAATTGATTTCTAATCAGTTGACATCTTCAGAGACATTGAACGATTGCTAATGGAATTATTCTGAAAGTATGTCAGTGTGAATGTGTGATTATAAAGAAACCATTCTATAGAAGTTTTCTTTATTAATATGTTTGAGGGTTGTAGAATGGTAGCAAGCACCGAAAGATTCTGTTCCCAATCTGAATAATATCAATCAACTCATACCTGTAATTTTCAACTACACTGTAAAGCAGTGATTCTCAACTAGGGTTCATGTAAGATTTCGTTGTTGAAATTTATGAGCAATCAACTGGCTATATCTTTACAAAGTGGAGGTGCAATGGCCCAGTGGTTAGGGCAGCAGACTCGCAGTCATAGGATCGCGGTTTCGATTCCCAGACTGGGCGTTGTGTTTATTGAGTGAAAACACCTAAAGCTCCACAAGGCTCTGGCAGGGGATGGTGGCGAACCCTGTTGTACTCTTTCACCACAACTTTCTCTCACTCTTACTTCCTGTTTCTGTTGTGCCTGTAATTCAAAGGGCCAGCCTTGTCAAACTGTGTCACGCTGAATATCCCCAAGAACTACGTTAAGGGTACACGTGTTTGTGGAGTGCTCGGTCACTTGCACGTTAATTTCACGAGCAGGCTGTTCCGTTGATCGGATCAACTGGGACCCTCGACGTTGTAGGCGATGGAGTGCCAACATCTTTATAGAACACAAAGTATTTTAACAATTTGTTTTGTATGCAATTCCCAATATTTAATTACAAAAATATAATAGGATTTTTTAAACATTGAATGGCTATGAGGGTCCATTCGAATAAAATAGGAACCAAAGGGTTCCATACACAAGAAATGGTTGAGAACCGCTTCCCTAAAGCTTAGAAATAGAGAAAATGATAATCACAGCCTGATGCCCTTTCCTTATATATACACTAAAGTTACAAAATATTTTATCAGCCTTTTTGTGTCAGTACAAAAAGCAGAAAATGTTATGATTCCAAACTAAATGCCTTACAGTATTCATATTTGTTTCCTTTTCATTTGACAGTCAAACCACATCAAATCTGACATTTCGTTTCAATTACTACATCATCATCATCATCATCGTTTAACGTCTTCTATATAACAGCAGCAAGATGGCAGTGTCGTTAGCACGTAGGACAAAATGCTTTGCGGTATTTCGTCCATTTATACGTTCTGAGTTCAGATTCCGCCGCGGTTGACTTTGCCTTTCATCCTTTCGGGGTCGATGAAATAAGTACCAGTTATGCACTGGGATCGACTTAATCCTTTTGTCTGTCCTTGTTTGTCTCTTCTATGGTTCGGCCCTTGTGGGCAATAAAGGAATATATATATATATATATATATATATATATAGCAAGACACCTGTGCTTTTCCCTCTCAACACCTGGCATAAACTCGTATCCCTGTCTACTACAACCCTATTCAGTTAAGGGTCTTCCTTTTGTTTTGTGTTTATTTTGCAACTTCACTAGTGTTGATGCCATGGAGAAAAGCACCCAGTTCATTCTGTAAAATAGTTAGCACTAGGAAAAGTATCCAGTCTTAGAAACCATTCCAAAACAGACTTTGGAGTTCAATGCAATTCTCTGATTTAACAGATCCAGTCTAACCGATGATGGAACCTGGTGTGACTCCTGTCAAACTCATGCCAACAGGGACAATGAATGTTTGTCTTGAAAAAAGACAGACTTCAAGATTCCCAGGTTATTCTTCAGAGATGTCTTCAATTTTATTTCAGAGGTGAGTTTAAATTGCATTAAAACAGAAAGCTTTGTGTAATTTTTTTCTAAAAGATGAGAAACTGTGTTAAAAAAGTTAAAAAAAAGAAAGAAAAAAAGCAGACACAAGAAGTAAGTAAATATAAAGCATTTAATAGACAAATTCTTAAAAATTCATAAAGAATAAATTTTCTTTTTTTATGAAATTTTTTCTTCGTTTTTGTTTTCAGTTGAATATTGTTTGTGTTGTTGTTTTCTAAAGTATACTGTCAAGCATGACAACTCAACAAGTGTAAGATGTCGGTTCCAAACCAAATATTTAAATTTGAAACGTCATAAGAGTTAAAGCTGTTATGCATGACAGACAGTTTAGAAGTGACTCTAGACCTTTCACACAATCCACTTTCAACCAGTCTCAGACAAACAGACAAGACAGATAACCAGAACAGAAATGACATTATTATACCATATATTACACAGAAAACAAAACTGGTTACAAGAATTAATGATTCGATTAGATTCGACGATAAATAGCATCGTGGAGAATGGTGAAGAAAATGTCTCAACTTACTCAAACGAATAAGTTTAATTAACTAAACCTAATTAACGAGTAAAATATTTCTTAATTGGTCATGGAACTCCACCAAATATTATCAGTTAAAAATCTATCTGAAGTCTTACAATACTAATCCTCTATTTATTTATAATTCCCCAAATCTCCAACATAGAGATTAGAATGAAAATTTTCATTCTTTCTTATTCAATTTTAACGATTTCTAATCCAAAATTATTTGATTGGCCCCTTAACCTGAAAACTCTGCAACCTCCTCAAACTAAACTAAGTCTATTATAGACAAAGAACAGAAAATGTCCATATCCTTATAGGATCCTCTCATTATCTCTTAATAAAACAAACAGATAGAGGTGTCAGTTTGAAAGACAATACTAAACATTTGTGAATATGATAATAAATAGATTTGCTACACTAGTTGAAGAGAAACTATTTGAGTGAAAACCATTTCTGAGAGTGAAAAACACTGTCCAGATTGAGAGAGACACACACACACACACACACACATATAAACTAGATTATAAATCAGCATGGCTAGCTTTACTATCCTTTTTGATGAATCCATTGGTTTCCATCAGTTTATTGCAGTCATACTGAGTTAAGTCACTGAGATTGATAGTCTGGAAAGAAAAAAAAACTCATTAAAATACATGAAAGGCAAGATTGAATTTGAAAAAATTTAAATTTTCAAGAATGATTTACAACTCTTTAAACAATGATAATAATGATTCTTTCTACGATAGGCAGAAGGCCTGAGATTTTAGGGGTCTAGTTGATTATATTGACACCAATGCTCAGTTGGTACTTAATTCATTGACCCTCAAAGGATGGAAGACAAAAGTCAACCTCAGTAGCATTTGAACTCAGAATGTAAAGCTGGAAAAAAAGCTGCTGAACATGTTGTCTGGTATTCTAATGGTTCTGCCAATTTGCTGTTTTAGTAATAATTGCTACAAATTGGGCCTCATGGAGGTGAGGTGCCTGAGTTCCTTTCGAGTATTGGGCCTCACGGAGGTGAGGTGCCTGAGTTCCTTTCGAGTATTGGGCCTCACGGAGGTGAGGTGCCTGAGTTCCTTTCGAGTGTTGGGCCTCACGGAGGCAATGACCAAGACCTTTGGCATTATGTTATGCTTAAGAAGACCCATCAACCCAAGCAAAATCACAGTTGTCGCAGATACTGGATACCGGTGTCACAGAAATGGCACCTATGCCAGTGGCATGTAAAAGCATCCATTACACTCTCGGAGTGGTTGGCATTAGGAAGGGCATCCAGCTGTAGAAAACCACGCTAAATCAGACTGGAGCCTGGTGCAGCCTTCCAGTGTGCCAGCCCAGTCAAACTGTCCACCCCATGCCAGTATGGACAACGGACATTAAATGAGGACGATGATGATGAATGGCACAAGGGCCAACAATTTTAATGGAAAGAGGGCAAGCCAATTATGTTGATCCCAGTGCATGGCAGGTACATTATTTTACTGACCCTGTAAGGGCAAAAGACAAGGTTGGCCTAGGTGGGATTTGAACTCAGAATGCTGCTTAGCAATTTGTTGACACATGAATGACTCTGCCAGCCTGCTGTCTCGAATAGTTTCAAATTTGGAACAAGGCAGGCTGTCTTTAGTGAGAGGGTAGCTAGTTGATAACATTGAGCTAGCATTCGGCTAGCACTTTCTTTTATCAACCACGACAGGATGAAAAGCAAAGTTGAACTTGGCAGGATTTGAAACCAGAATGTAAAGAGCAGGAAGAAATATTCTTTTCTGCTCTAGGCACAAGGCCCGAAATTTTGGGGGAGGGGGCCAGTCGATTAGATCAACCACAGTACACAACTGGTACTTAATTTATCGACTCCAAAAGGATGAAAGGCGAAGTTGACCTCAGTGGAATTTGAACTCAGAACGTAAAGACAGACGAAATACCTGCTAAGCATTTCGCCTGGTGTGCTAACATTTCTACCAGCTCACTGCCTTTGAACTATTCTTTTCTGCTCTAGGTACAAGGCCTGAAATTTTTGGGGAAGGGCCAGTCAATTAGATTGACCCCAGTATGCAATTGGTACTTAATTTATTGACCTCAAAAGGATGAAAGGCAAAGTCAGTGCATTTCATCCAGTGTGCTAACGATTCTATAAGCTTACCGCCTTAATAATGATAATAATAATGATAATGATAATAATATCAACATATCATCATGAAAGAAAGAGAAAAGGTTGATAAGTATGGATATCTGAGAACTGAGATCCCTAAGATGTGGCAGCTACGAAAGTCAAAAGTTTGAAATTTCCCCAAGACACCTGATGAAGACTGGAGGGTATATCAGCCGAAACTTTGTGTTAACAATAAACAAGATGAGGACAATTATCTGTCAAATGTAAATAAAGTAAATAAAAATAACTAGTAGTGTTGGCACTCTATTGTTGTTCTTGTTATTGCAATTAACTAATTAGTGACTGATGTGTAGAGAACCTCAAACTAAGCAACATTATTGTTCACAAAATGTAATATAAAATTAAAAAGATAGTAAAAACAAACAAGAAGTATTCAAAGTAAAGTCTTACCTCTATTGTACTATCATTGTCATCAAGTAGATACAACTGTGGTTCTGCACCGGGCACTGCCTTGAAAACAACATCTTCACTGAGATGGGTTAAAGAAGACAAGTTTTATTCTTCCGATAAGAAAATAACAATTCTGGCCTTCTACCATTTTACATAGAATAGAAGAATAAATATGGCATGCACAGGCGGGGCTGTGTGGTAAGAAGTTTGCTTCTTAACCATATGGTTCTGGGTTCAGTCCCACTGCGTGGCACCTTGGACAAGTATCTTCTGCTATAGCCTCAGGCTGACCAAAGCCTTGTGAGTGGATATGCTAGATGGAAACTGAAAGAAGCCTGTTGTATAAGTGTGTGTGTGTGTGTCTTTGTGCCTGTGTTTGTCCTTCACTCCACTTAACAACAGGTGTTGGTGTGTTTACATCCTTGTAACTTAGCAGTTCGGCAAAAGGGCTGATAGAATAAGTACCAGGCTTTAAAAACTTAAGTACTGGGGTTGATTTGTTCAGCTAAAATTCTTCAAAGTGGTGCTCCAGCATGGCCACAGCTTAATGACTGAAAAAGGAGATCAAGAGATCTAATATGGATCGGTGATAAGTTACAATTATGTTACTGTTTGGTCCCAAAGTTGGCCCTAAATGAGCAAACCTATGATCAGAGGCAGAGGTAGACTTATTCAGGATCTGGCTTAATAACACCATCTGTTAACTGGAGTACCTTTAAAGGAGTTCACTCAACCTGAAAATAGTGACCTTCCTCTCATCTTCCACCATCCTTGGATGCCCAGTTAACTGTCATCGGTACAAGCTCTCCCTAGACTAAAGAAAAGAAGAAAAAAACCCGGCCATGACTATCCCAAGCTCTTTTCAAGTAATGTGCCTTGAATAGCATGTCTTTTTTTTTTGTGATGTAGGATGCAACATGAGGGACATTACATTGTTCTTTTCAGCAAGTCTGTTTTCCAAGCTGGCATGGGTTAGACGGTATAAAAATACAGTTTTGTAAAATCAAGCGAATGTGAAGTAAATGTTCCATTAGACTGTATTTCAGTCCCCTTCATATGATATTACAAGATATGGTATAGCTTCAAAAGATTTCTATGGAAGCTAATACCTGTCAAATATAACTTCTGTTGTTTACTAAATGCAGTACAGATATTTTGCTGTGTTTAAGCTGGACATCTAGATATCCAACGAGAGAATTTGAATGCTGTTGATCTTCCTGAAAGAAATATCACAACTGTTTAAAATAAAGAAGTTTTGCATTAAACAATGTAGTACTAGATATGGAACAAGTCAAGATGGTCATAGCTGGAACATTTTGATCAATCACAGATCTGCTCAATTACAGGGTGACCCCCCCCCCAAAAAAAAAAAACTAGATCCTACAAATCTTTGAATAAAACTGTTGATTTTAATTTTTCTTTTTTTCAGAGTATACAAGTCGACTTTGTGTATGAAAGATTGGAATAATAGTCTACCCCAACATGTCTTGGTCAGCCAAAGAAAAGACATTTTGCCTGGAGGCCTATTTCGCCAACAAACCGTACACTGCAGTGCAAGCAATAATGTTTATTGGGGTACATCCGTGTACCGGAGGAAGTGTTTCAGAGTTTGTTACACTCAACAAAGTGCACAGCAAGGGTATCAATCTCTAAAGATGGCATCATCAGCCCATATTGGTTTGAAGACAAAAATGAAAGAGCTCAAATGGTGAATACGGAGTGCTATGTGGCAGTGCTGAGGAAGATTTTACTTGACTCAACAGGTCCTCTCAAGCATATTATATTGCCCGACGCTTCAAGGGTACTATCAAAGGGGCCAATCATGCAACACTGGCATCAGCCATGGCTGTGACCTCACTCTACTTGCCGGGTCTCCTCAATCACAGCATATCTCCAAAGGTCTTGGTCTCTTGCCATTGCCTCTGTGAGGCCCAATGTTCGATAGTCATGCTTCACCACTTCATCCTATGTCTTCCTGGGTTTACCTCTTCCACAGGTTCCTTCCATTGTTAGGGTGTGGCACTTCCTCACACAACAGCTTTCATCCATACATAACACATAACCATACCAGTGTAGTCATCTCTCTTGCACACCACATTTGATGCTTCTTATGAATAGACCTGGTGTTAGAACTCAAGTAGAGCAGTTAGGCGCAATAAACTGTACTTGAGAAAACCCGTTGAGTCAAGTGAAGTCATTGTCATGGCCGATGCCAGTACTACCTGTGCTGGTGGCACGTAAAACGCACCATTTGAGCATGGTCGATGCCAGTCTCACCGGACTGGCTCCCACGCTGCTGGCATATAAAATGCACCATACGAATGCGGTCAATGCCAGTACCGCCTTACTGGCCCTCGTACTGCTGGCATAAAAAACACCCACTATACTCTCAGAGTGGTTGGCGTTAGGAAAGACATCCAGCTGTAGAAACCTTGCCAGATGTGATTGGAGCCTGGTGCAGCCTACTGGCTTGCCAATCCTCAGTCAAATTGTCCAACCCATGCCAGCATGGAAAGCAGACGTTAAATGATGATGATAATGAAAGGAATAAACAATTATGTTATGGACTCCATTAGCTTACAGCTATTTCTGCTATAAGATGTAAAGCACTCATAGTCGAGTGCTTGTGTATCACCCTATAGCTTCATTGGAGCTTCAAACATGAAGTGCACCCCCTATTTGAAGATCCAATGAAACTATAGGGTGATACTCAAGTATTCAACTATGAGTGCTCTACACCTTTTGCAGAAACAGCTGTAAGTAATAGTAATGGCAAGACTGCAAAACCTTTTTGACAAGTAAAAAGAAAGAGAGAGAGCTTGATAAAAGGATACTACAATGGAAGGTCTTCGTATATGAAGCGTTTGATTTCAGGAAGTTTATTCAATTGTCATCCAGTGCAACTCTGAAATGAAAATAACAAATAGAAGAGTGACATTTTGTGTGGAGAGAGAGGGGGGGGGAGAGTAAAGAATAGGAGGGGAAGAAGGAAGGACATAGGAGGAAAGGGTCAAGACAGGCAGTGAAAAGAGCAAGAGTAGAAGAAAAGACAGGGAGAGTGTGAAAGAAGGGGAGGGGCAAAGAGGAGAAAGCAAAGAGAAAACAATAATGGAAAATTTGCAATGAAAAAATGTTACAAGCATCAATTTGAGGCAGAAAGGATAACAGTTCCCCTTGTCTTGTCAGTATTATGAGAGACCATTTTAAATTGGTGCTTATGACTAACAGTATTTGAAGTTAAAAAATCACAGTTAATTCATTCAGTAAATGAAGAACTGCTGAATAGAATGTTTTAAAGAATTTTTTTGTTTTTTTATTACAGCTTTGTAATAAAACAATGTCAAAACCAGAGTGTGCACGCATACACATACACACACACACACACACACACACAGAGTGCTCATTAAATATTCTGTCTTTCTACTGAAACAGTTGTGGACAAATAGAATAGCAGAGCTAAACACAGATTTCAGTAACAGCGACACGGATCAATGTTGTTAAATGTCAACAGAATTTCATTTGATTCATCCATCATGCCACCAGGTGGTGTGAAATGCTACCACCAATTACAATATTCCATATTTGAACAAAGACAATTGTCGTTGCTCATTTTAATGAAGAAATCAAGTTCAGATATGAACTAAGCTGCTGCTGCCAAGCTATTATATTTTAACCTCATCAATTATCTGCTCCTAGCTGACTACGTGCCGTCAATAATGACAGTTAATTGTAGTGTTTTATATATAAATAAAGTACAAAATAAGGTCCATAATAATCACACATACAACTATCCACATACTTCCCTTATACACGCACACACATACACACACACACACATACTCATACAGAGTTGCAACGCTGATTTTTTTCACCCCTTCCTTTCTCTCATTGCTATTACTTTCTCTCACCCCCTCTCAGTCAGGGCTATTACTCTCACTACTTCTCCTTCACTGAATTACTATTTACTCTCCTCCTTCGCATCTGGCATGATTTTGGACACACGCACACACGCACACACAGACGCGCACACGCATACGCGCACACGCACACACACACACACACACACACATTGCTCATTATTATATTAGGAGATTATTCCCTCTGCCATGAAACTCATTTCCTCTTAACTCAAGCAGTTTAAATAATAATGCTTTTTCTAAGCAAGCCAACACTTAACTTCTATGTTTTAATTACTTTTGTTCTTTCACAAAAGTTTCTTTGTATTGTAACAACTACTTTATCTGGTGACTGGTATTTTCTGTATCCTACTCTCCACAAATTGTGGCAACAACCTAGGCAAGAACTACCCTTGATCCAAGCTTCTTCCTTGCAGAGACAAACCCCTTATTTCCTAGCACCTTCAGACTGATAGCTCCCATAGTAACTTAACCCTTTAATATTAAGATTATTATCTTAAATGTAATGTTTCTTTATTATTATTATTATTTTGAATTAATCATGCATCACCTTGTAGTTTCGCGATTTGGATGACCTGCTTCTTTAGTTTTAGAATGGCATTGTAGGATAGATGTGATAGGCTGGATCTAGCCAGTTTCAACATGAAACAGGTTAAATATTTTAACCTGATATGGCTAGTTTGAATGCTTAAGGGTTAACTCACTCCTTACATGATGCAGTGGTATAGCATCTGATACAGAAAGGTTGACTGAAAAAATCCAACAGGGGAAGGTTAAGGGTTAATCATATGGACAAGTGGTCTCTGCACGTTGAATCTAAAGCAGTCTGTGAGACCAGAAACCCTGAATAAAAACAGAAGAGGACATTTAATATGCTGTCCTGTTGTGAGTAGGACAATTGATGCTCCCCATTCACACAATGGAATAAACTATACTTTGAAATGGCCCTACACCAGCACTACAAGCCCCTTACTGGAAGCACTACAAGCCCCTTACTGGAAGCACTACAAGCCCCTTACTGGAAGCAACTGTTTTCAATATGATGAAGCAGACATCTCAAATTTAAACTTTGTAAAGTGGAAGAGAAAACTGGTATCAAACAGCAAAGGAAGAAATGGAAGCTGTGCCAAATAGACAAAGCTCTATAGTTTTGTTGGAGACAAATCTAGAGTGAGTGTCAGAGTAAAACGTACCCAGAGCACACTGTGAAAGGATTCAGGTTAGTAAGAGCATCCAAGTGTAAAAAAGTATGTCAAAAAGAAAAGGAATGAATGGGGGACAGAAAGACTTTGCATGTTGCAGGCATACAGAATATGTGGGAGAAACAAGGACCAAGAATAAACACATTGATAAGACAGAGAGGGTTATTTTCTGTTGCTGCAGACATCCCATCTGCCATCTTGTCTGTAAGGGCTTCTGGTCTCAGAACTGCCTCTAAATAATAGAATCTTGATTATTTCCTCTAATCCTCAGTAGAATTCTCTCAAACTATCTTCCCATCTATGTTTAGCTACACCACAAACCACCAGCCTCTATGAGGTTGCTCAACTCACTAAAGATAACAGTCAAATCTTCAACAAATTCCATATTCTCATCTTAAAATTGGAAGGATGCATTTGAATAATGGAGTTTTAAATACATAATCAGGTCAGTTGTGAGTGAGCAAACCTCTGAGTAAAAGTATTCCCACCATGACCACTCCCACTAAGCCAGAGATGGTTAATTGGGATTGCTTTTAGTTGTAGGTCTGCTCTCAACCACAGCTGACCTGATGCTAAATTACGACAGTCACATTAAAAAAAAAAAAAACTTGGTTAGATTCTAACACAGATGTTTAACATCTGTAAAAGTGAACTGAAAAATGACTTCTGTTTTAATGGAGGTCACCACAAAATACTGTTTACAAAGTGAAAATAAAAAAATCTCCAAGACAAAAAAACAACCCATTTTAATTGGTAAGATCAAGTGTTTAGACAAACAATACTTAACTGTTTCTAGTACTAATCTATTTAAGAAACAAAAACAACACTAATTTGGTTTTGGCAGAACAGTATGTAAATCTTAATGAGCAGTTTGGCAATTCTACCAAATATTCTTTTACTGGTTTCAATTACTGGGTCAACTGTGACCATGCTGGGGAACAGTCTTAAAGGACCTTGGTCAATTATGCTGACCCCCCACCCCTAATACTTTAATTGGCACAAGACAAAAAGACAAAGCTGCCCTTGGCATAAATCAGGTGATCCTCTGCCAATATTCACATGTCCAGCAAGCTTCTGCACATTGGTCAACCAAATTTCACTAACACAGCTTTGGTTGACCTTGAGATAATGGTTGCAAGCACGGTATTAATTTTACTATTTCATCTGTCTCACAAGATGGGTGTAATAGCAAAAATTTACCCAAAAAAAGGGCACAGAATTGGAAGTAAAAAAATTCTTTCACAGACGGAAACAATTATCTGATTCCTTGTACTAATCCTTCTCCAAGAATTAGTGCACATATGTGAGAGAGGGAGAGAGAGGGAGAGAGAGGGAGAGAGAGAGGGAGAGAGAGGGGGAGAGAGGGAGAGAGAGGGAGAGAGAGATGGTATTGTATATTTGGTTGCGAGTTAGTAAATGAAAAAAAGAATTGAGGTGAAGGCGTGATGGTGATGAGGTAGAGAATATGGATGGACCAGAAATGTAAGGCACAAGGTATGTGGATGAAGCTATTTTGAAAAAGGTGTATTTCAGTTTTGTCTTTCAACTTGTAGTTGTGTGGTGTATATTTCTGCTGTACAAAAGAAGTTATATTGGGTTAGTTTGCAGTAAGTAGGCGAGGAATGGTAGCAGTCCTCATCACATGGTTTCTGCCTTTCATTTAAATGACTATTTTCTTTCATTTCTCTGCAATTTCCTTTACAATTCTGTGCTATTTAATATTACTACACAACCAGTACTTTTTACAGAGCAGCTTCCTTTCTTCTGTTGCCATTAAATATTAATATGAGAGATTTAAAGCAAATATTTATTTTATTGATGGAAACCGGCTTCTACTATTAGAAACTAGTTTAAACTACTTATGGCAGCCATCAAAAAAAAAAAGTTTAATTGTGAGTTAAATATGCCTCTATGCAGCCGTTTAATTTGCTAGAAATAGCAATCAAATTTCTCTTATATCAGATACAACTGCCTTGAACAAGGACAGGATAATCTCTTGGCTACATTATACCATGAAAAAGAAACAGGATTGCTATATCTGGAATGCTTTGGATCAAAGGTTTGCTCCATCAGGCCTAACTTGAGGTGAACACAGCAGCAGGAGTTTAAAAATACACTCTGTCTATGGGATGACTGTTAAGAGACCAATAAAGTTTTGTAAAATAATCCCAGGCAGAGCAGATATGTGTGCATGTATACACTATACACAATAATTTCATTATTATTATTATTATATACAGTAATCCCTCGCCACATCTCAGTTTATCTATCTCTTTACTCTCTCTTTTACTCGTTTCAGCCATTTGACTGTGGCCATGCTGGAGCACCGCATTTAGCCGAGCAAATCGATCCCAGGACTTATTCCTTCCAAGCCTAGTACTTATTCTATCGGTCTCTTTTGTCGAACCGCTAAGTTATGGGGACGTAAACACACCACCATCGGTTGTCAAGCGATGGTAGGGGGACAAACATAGACACACAAACATATATATATATATACATATATATATATATATATATATATATATATATATATATATATACACGATGGGCTTCTTTCAGTTTCCGTCTACCAAATCCACTCACAAGGCTTTGGTTGGCCCGAGACTATAGTAAAAGACACTTGCCCAAGGTGCCACGCAGTGGGAATGAACCCGGAAACATGTGGTTGGTAAGTATGCTACTTACCACACAGCCACGTCAATTCCTACGTGGTGTTGTTTTGCATTTATAATAAATATATACAAATTATAAAAATAATAAAAAATATAGAGTACAGTACTGTTTCTACTTTGTGGATTTTCACCTATCGCTGGGGGTTTTGGAACACAACACCTGTGATAGTCGAGAGATTACTGTATGTATGTATGTAAATATATATGTATGTACATGTGTGTGTGTGTGTGTGTGTGTGTGTGTGTCTGATAACAGACTAAAAACCTTTCATTTATTGGTACTAAAACAACTCACCGAACACTTACACCCATACATTATATTGTTTTCACTTGAGAAATATACTGTATGTTTGTGCATATGTAATAAATTGTATATAACAAAATAATAATAAACAATACCCAGCATGGGAAAGTTTCACTGTATGCATTGGCAATCATTTGTTCATACTCACCCATTTTACATATATGCATATACATATATATATATATATATATATATATATATATATATATACATACATACATACACATATACAGACACATACATATATACATACATACATACATATATACAGACACATACATATATATATGTACACATATATACACACATATATATACACATACATATATACACATACACATATACATATATAAACATATACATGTATATATATATATATATATATACACACATAAATATATACATGCACACATAAATATACACACACGCATAAATACACACACACACACACACACACAAATGTTTGTGTGTGTGTGTGTGAAGGGAGTCAACAAACAAACTGCTATGGTCAGTTAGTTTCCATGTGTGCAGTGTTACAAAGAAATTGATTTTATTCTCTAAATTGAACCTTCTACAGTCAAGTTTAGTTTGTTATCTGATAACTGGCCAACAAGTTTTACATCAGCCATTAAATTGTTGTTTTTACATTATTGTGTTACAGACAATGTAACTCCAATATTGGAATGTTCAATTATCAAATGACTGACCTCAAAAACAAAACCAAAACATTTAGTGTTTGCTGTTTTTTAACCAGAAGAACAAAAAAGAGAGAGACGCTATTATATATACGGTATTATTAGCTCAATTGAACAGAATATAAATTGCTTGGTTCAAAGTTCACATATCACTACTGTTTACAAGAAGAAAAAAAATCTGTTTTTATATGGTTTCAATAAATAAATTTCAAAAAAAGTTAAAACAAATTTACTTCCATTAATTAGTTTGTCAATGGAAAAGGAAATCTTTCCTTAGTCTGAGAATGGCTGAGTGTTTCTACAATGTCTACAAATTGAGGTATAACTCCCCCCCCCCCCCTCCGAACATCCTTATACATAGTGCTTCACCATGAAGTAGAGGTAAAACCTGCAATGTACCCTGGGTATATTACAGGTCCAACAACTTTGAGTTTTCCCACAGCTCTTTATTTGATCAGAGAGAAATAGCAGCCGAATTCCCACGCACCACAGCTTAATACCTTTTAAAAAGGTAATGACACATAGCCTAATGTAGTCTTAGATAAAGAAAAAGAAATATATAAAAATTTTTAAATGCTATGGCTGCAGATGGAATGCTTTTTATCCATAGACCTGTCTGTTCAAGTAGAGTTGACCCAGGTTAAAAACAACAACCAAATGCCTGATAACCAACAAAGAAGTCTCTACTGAGCTTTTTCACCTAATAGAGATAGAAGCGAAATTTCATTCAAATCACAACCTAATATCTAAGAAAAGGAAACATATTGAATAATGTTATCTTGGGTGTACTGTACTTGAGAGAAGGCTGGGACTGTCAAGTGTGACCAGAGACTAAACCACCACCACCACCAGCTTCATCATTTCATTACCGAAATTTATTCAATACTAATATCATAAAATATTCTTCTAAATCCAAAATTTGACCAGCACCATGTCTTGAGATAAAGATGAAAAGAAAGAGAGATGTAAAATGATGTAGGCCAGCACACACCATTCCTGGGAAAATCTCACCAAGCATCACCTTACTGGCACATGTGTCGGTGGCATGTGATAAACAACATTCGAGTGTGGTTGTTGCCAGTGCCGCCCGACTGGCTCCCATGCAGGTAGCATGTAAAAACACCTTTTGAGCGTGGTCGTAGCCAGAACTGCCTGACTGGCCCTTGTGCCGGTGGTACGTAAAAAGCACCCACTACACTCTTGGAGTGGTTGGCATGAGGAAGGGCATCCAGCTGTAGAAACTTTGCCAGATCAGATTGGAGCTTGGTACAGCCTTCTGGTTCGCCAGTCCTCAGTCAAACCCATGCCAGCATGGAAAGCGGACGTTAAAAGATTATGATGATGATGATGAAAAACAAAACAAGTGGTTAAGGCTAGAATACCTTTCATCAGGTGTTGACTGGGCCAACCAAAATCTCATCAAGTTCTTAATTAGTTTCATAATTATTGAGCTACATAGAATAATTCATTGCAAATATATATTCTCCATGTCTAGGCAGGATATTTAACCCCTTTTTTTTTTACCATATTTCTGTTGAAATACACCATCTTCGTATCAATTAATTTTGAAACTAATAAAGAGATTAGTAAAATAACTTGTTATTAAGCTGGTATTTGGAAAACATGAAATCTTGATAGTAGGTTTTAATTTAAATCACATTAAAACAGAAAGTTTGTATCATAGAACCATGGGCAGTCTCAGACAGGCTGATATGAAAAAGGTTAAGGGGAAAAATAATCACAACAGCAACAGGAATGGAAGAAGTAATAGATTGAACCAGGTAAACAGATCAAAGATTAAGCAGATTTATTCATAAATTGATAAATAGTAAATCAATAGAAAATAAATGCTGATCAATAAAAAGCCATTATTGCATTGTTGCAACATCAAAGAGAACTAATATTCTAAGAGCACTCAGTGGACAGAGAAATCCTATTTCTGCAATTTGTTTACCAAAAATAGACGCAGAATCAGTGTTGTTCCTACTTTGGAGATGATAGTGAAATGCTATACTCTCAGGGAATCTCAAATATCTTAAAAACAAAGTCACAAACATACATCAAAGGATTAAAGGAATTAGTGTATTCAATGTTATATCTTTATCTACCAACTTGTACTTACAAAACAAAATCCCTAATATCTAAAACAAACAAAAAGAATTTTTAAAGCTTCTAAAACTTGAAACCCAACAGAAGCAGCATTTCCTTTTAATGTATTTCTTAGAAATCCTAAAGGAATATCCAGCCCACACTTTCCCATTTCCAAATCACAATATTCAATGATAAAAAGAAGGCAGGTACCATGCTATCAGCCTCTTCAGCAAAACACTTAGCTCCACTTCCCCTACTTACTTCTAAAATTACTACACACACCTCAACACACACACACACACACCTCAACACACACACACACACACACCTCAACACACACACACACACACATACACACACACCTCAACAAACACACACACACCTCAACACACACACACACACACACACACTCTCTCTCTCTCAGATATACAGAGCAAAATATTACACAATATGAAAGGTTAAAAGTGGAGCAAATAAAGTAAATTAATGAATAATGAATCAATAGAAAATAAATGTTGATCAATAAAAGCCATGATTATATTGTTGCGTCATCAATTAACTTCCACACTTACATGGGTCAGACGGAATTTGTTGAGGCAGATTCTCTTCAGTTAAATGTCCTTCTTGTCATCAACTCTGATTTGTTTCCAAAAATGGTAAACATTTCCCCCAAGCCAGACAGGTTTCTCACAGAAGACTGGAAACAAACAACACCGCTTGTATGATGGTGATGCTTATTTACAGACAGCACATGATGTCAAAACAACGACACACACAAATACATGCACATGACAGGCTTCTTTCAGTTTCTGTCAATGAAATCCAGTCACAAAGGTTTTACTCAACCCAGCATAATAGTAGAAGATTCATGCCCAAAGAGCAATGCAATGGGATTGAACCCAAGACCGTATGGTTGGGAAGTGAATTTCTTAACCACACAGCCATGCTTGAGCACTCACTGGATAAAGAAATCATTGGTGAATTATCTCCTGGGTTCTCTTACCATTACAAAGTACAATAACAGTATCTGGAATCTCAACAGAATAACAGAAAGATTCCTTCTGAGGAACATCCTTTAGATTATTGATGTAACCTCTCCACAATCCTACACAACATCCACACAGCATTACACGCAGGTCTTGCCATAATTTCCGAGATATAGCTACACAATTCCTGCAACTCCTACAAAAATTATCAAGGAAGTTGGTTCCAAACCAAGCAGCACTTACCAAATCTTTAACCTTCTTTTTTTACCATTAATAACAGAGGACATCAAATACAAACAACATAAAGAATACCTTGAGACAATGAGAAAGCCTTTATGTGGTTGCACAACCAGCTAGAAATAGCAGGTAGGGAGACTGCATCGCGGCTCCCTCAAATTTCCTTCAAATTCCACCCCACCGAGTTAAAAATAGAATAAATTGGCTAGTATAGTCGTCGTCGTCGTTTAACGTCCGCTTTCCATGCTAGCATGGGTTGGACGATTTGACTGAGGACTGGTGAAACCAGATGGCTACACCAGGCTCCAATCTGATTTGGCAGAGTTTCTACAGCTGGATGCCCTTCCTAACGCCAACCACTCCGAGAGTGTAGTGGGTGCTTTTACGTGTCACCCACACGAAGGCCAGTCAGGTGGTACTGGCAACGGTCAAATATACATAGATTCCCCTCGGTTATTGCATTCAGCCAACGACAATGACTGTACAGGCAATATAATATTAGATCCATTGTTCATGAGGACAATCCTGTCTGGACCAGCAATCTCGTTACAGTAAACTACAAGCAACACAAAACTGGCACAGTTACCATTTATTATTGGCTGCACAAAAAACAAAAACCACACAGTTTTGAAAGGAAAATAATGAAACTATAAAAAAAACAAGTGAGACAAGAAATGGCAGTTTGTTGTTGGAGCACCTTAACCCCCTCCCTTCCTCCCATCACAATTCCCAGTGCTACATATTTGATAACACTATGACTGCAATCACACCCCACTCCTCATCTCGTTCAGTCCAGGCAAATATTCTTTTCTACTCTAGGCACAAAGCCCGAAATTTTGGGGGAGTGGGGACAGTTGATCAGATCGACTCCCAATACGCAACTGGTGCTTAATTCATCGACCCCAAAAGGATGAAAGGCAAAGTGGATCTTGGTGGAATTTGAACTCAGAACGTAAAGACAGACAAAATAGTGCTAAGCATTTTGCCCAGCGTGCTAACGTTTCTGCCAGCTCGCCACTTAGATGAGACAAATATTCTTTCCTACTTTAAGCATAAGGCCTGAAATTTTGGGCGAGGGGGGGTGATAGTTGATCACATCGACCCAATATGCAACTGGTACTTAATTTATCGACCCTGAGAGGATGAAAGGCAAAGTAAACCTCGGCAGGATTTGAACTCAGTATGTAAAGACAGACAAAATAATGCTAAGCATTTCACCCGGCGTGCTAACATTTCTACCAGCTAGAAACAGCAGCTAAACCACCAGCAAATCACTCACTACTATCTTAAAAAGGAAATGTCAGCATTGTTTAACGTCCATCTTCCATGCATATATGCACACACACTCACACACATGCATCTATGCACACACATACACATGCATCTATGCACTCTCACACACTCACACACGCATCTATGCACACACACTCACACATGTAAACTAAAATAAAGCCAAATCAATGAGGGAACCTCCACAGTCATTTGATGTGCTAAAAGTAGTCACCAAAACTCCCTCAAATCACACCTTGTTACATGAATAAAGGACATGTTTAACAAATATGTTGTTCGACTCTCTGCACACGGAGGGAAAACGACAGGAAGGCCATGGTTGGAAATACTTTGATCATGGATCTGGTCGATCAGGGTTGAATAGGGGCAGCTTAAATGATAATAATTATGATTCTAACAGAGCAGGGGAGAGATGGGAAAGGGAAAAGGGAGATTTGAGTTCATGGGAAAGGGAAAAGGAAGGAAGCATAGAAGAGAGGGGGGCGGGGGGGAGGGGCAGGTTGTCAAGGGAATGAATTCATTAAGTGTGGGAGAGAAAGAGAAAACTAGGAAAAGCTAAGAAGTGATGGGGGGGGGGGAGCCGGAAGGGGCTTGAATAAGAAGGAACAAAAGTGTGGTGGAAAAGACATGAAATAATTAAGGAAAAGATAAGAGTAAAAAGGGATGGTCTTGTTGTTTTTATTTAGCCCAAGGTCAACCACAATCGAGCTGAACTATATGATCTAAGGCTTGTCAATATTTCCACCAACACCGGTAAGCAAAACTTCACTATCCTCACGTATAGGCGCAGGAGTGGCTGTGTGGTAAGTAGCTTGCCTACCAACCACATGGTTCCAGGTTCAGTCCCACTGCGTGGCACCTTGGGAAAGTGTCTTCTACTATAGCCACGGGCTGACCAAAGCCTTGTGAGTAGATTTGGTAGACGGAAACTGAAAGAAGCCCGTCGTATATATGTATATATATATATATGTGTGTGTGTGTGTGTGTTTGTGTGTCTGTGTTTGTCCCCCTAGCATTGCTTGACAACTGATGCTGGTATGCATATGTCCCCATCACTTAGCTGTTTGGCAAAAGAGACTGATAGAATAAGTACTAGGCTTACAAAGAATAAGTCCCAGGGTCGATTTGCTCAACTAAAGGCGGTGCTCCAGCATGGCCACAGTCAAATGACTGAAACAAGTAAAAGAGTATCTAACAGCTTCTAGTTTTTATATAAGATGTTGGTTGCTATTTCTAGCAGGTAGAGGCTCACTTGTTGGGTCAGTTGTGAGTAGAGAAGACAAAAATAAAATTTTAAAAACAGCAGAATAAATGAATTATAAAAAAGGTTAGGATGAGGAAACGAGAAAAAGAAAATCAATAAATAGCTGTTAAGATGAGGGGAAATAGATGAGAAAATATTTAAGTGGGATCCAGCTGGATTAGGGATCAATCAGTATCAGCAGAGACCAAAAGGAACAACTCAGGCTGGAAGCCTTTCATTAGGCAGGAATAGAGTGTGTATGGGTGGGGGTCAATATTCCTATTTGTCAGCATATTGGTATGCAGAAGGGTGTGTGCACACGCATGCACGCACACACATCATCACCATCATTTAATGTCTGCCTTCTATGTTGGCATGGGTTATATATGTTAGTGAAATCCTGAAGAGACTGAAAATGGGTTAGAATGAGAAAAAAGTTAAGTAACAATAAAGAGTAAAAAAATAGCAAAAAAATGTAGAAACATAAATGCATGTGTGTATGTGTGTGTGTGTGTGTGTGTGTGTGTATCTACATGGCACTCCATCAGTTATGACAACAAGGGTTCCAGTTCTCAGGGAGATTCAGCATGAGACAGAGTGTGACAAGGCTGGCCCTTTGAAATACAGTTCCAAGAGAAACAGGAAGAAAGAGTGAGAGAAAGTTGTGGTGAAAGAGTACAGCAGAGTACTCTAATGAGTTAGATTTTCTCATGGATAATAGAAGGTACAAACGTCCTTATACGGTAAAGGACCAACCACCAAAAAGCATTCCCATCAAAGATATACCCCCACTCTTCCTGCAACCATAAATGTAGACACAATGAAAGGTAGGTCTGGCAAGATTATGGAAATGACAGAGTTGAGATGAGTGAATGAATGTGGTGTGCAAGAGGTAAGATGGAAAAGATCCTCAACCAAATTCCTCATGAGCAGGAGACAGTGATATAAATTCTTCTGGCTAACAGTGACAGCAAGGATGAAGTAGACCTACTGCTAGCTGAGAAATGTAGAGAAAAATTAATTTAAGTAGTCTGGGTGTACAATAGGATAATTAAGATAAAGCCAGATTTAGGTAGCTTAACAGTGATGGTTATCTCTGCATATGCTTCACAAGCATGATTGAAATCCTTCTGCAGACTACCTCAATGACGACTGACAGCAACTTCATCATTGTGGTTGGCAATATCAACAGTGATGTTTGTCAATATGTTAATGGCTTCATTGACATACAGAGAGGCTATGGACATGGTGCAAGAAACAAGGAGGGTGTAAGGCTCCTGCAGTTCAGTGATGCTGGCCAACCATTTCATCACCTACCAATCTAGTGAACACACAAGTCAGACAGATTACATTCTCACCAGGAAGAGAAACACAAGAGCTATTGTAAATACCAAAACCTTTGCTCGCAAAGAATGCACCACACAACATAAATTAGTAGCTTTTAAGTTCAGAGTCAAAACTAGGAAGATACAGAAACAAATACAACATGGGGAAGGAAGATATGGAAACTAAAAGATCCTGCAATTGGGAACATAACTGAAGGGAGGAAAATTTAGGCATCAGTTGCAATACATGACAACTGGGAATTTCTACAAGATAACCTGCTTAGGGCTACAGAACAGACCTGTGACTGGAGGAAAGTCTCAGCCAAACCAAAAGTCATGTCGTGGTGGAATGATATGGTTGATAGCGTAGTAAAAGCTAAGAGATAGACTTGGAAAACTCAGGAGGAATGTAGCAATAGGGAGTATTATGAAATGAATAAAAAGGTAGTAAGGTTACAAGGATACTTGGCTAAGGGTGAAGCACAGAAGAAGATATTTGGAGCTGTCTTGCAACGTAAGGGACCAGAGGCATGATGTGTTTGGGATTGTAAGACAGTGTGTGGGAGAGAACTGTGATGCCATTGACAAGAAGTGTATTCAGAATAATGAAGGTATACTCATAAACAATATGGAAGATTAGAAGCTGGCATGGAAGTGCTTTTATGAGAGGCTGCCTAATTTGGAGACCATAGGAGATAAAGAGGGGATACCTCATGCAAATCCTATGGAGGGACAAATAATTCAAACTGAAAGCAACATAGTAGATAAAGTAATCAAGGATAGGAAGAGAAGCAGGTGGAAATATATATATATATATATATATATATATATATATATATACATATGTATACATATACACACACACACACACACACACATATATATATACACACATACATATACATGTATGTATATACATCTATCTATCTATATATATATATAAACAATATATGAGTATATGCATATATATGTACATGTATGTACATACCTTCATCTACATGTACATATAGATACATAACTGGGTACATGACGTGGCAAAAGAACATGGACAAAATGATAAACAAGGTACAACAAACAAGCAAGCCACATAGAAACATCTCCTACATCAGCTGCCACCATTAAAACACCGGCGTCTCGAAGAATTAAGGCATACATGTGTATACACATGCATGTATGTATATACATACATATACACATATACATACGTATACATATATATATATACATACGTATACGCATATATACATATGTATGTACATATATATATGTGTGTGTGTGTGTGTACATATGTATCTGTGCACACGCACGTGTGTGTGTCTGTAAGAATAGGAAATCGATTTTCATTGAATATATCAGACAGGACAAAACTGATACTGTTTATATATCCTGTAGTGCTTTGTCGGTAAGAAAAAATAAATAAAAAAAAGACCCGATCAATTGGAAAAATAGTGTTTGTAGAGAAACACATACAACATTCGTGGTTATTCATTGTGTGTGTGCGCGCGCCTATCTTTCTATTTATAATTCCGTAATATGTAACATATACAACAGGAGGAAGTTTATGTGATTGTTCGACCTATCAGGGCTAACAGTTAAATCTCCCTCAAATTATACACCACTTTTTTTTTTTTTTTATGAAAGCTACTTCAGATAATGTAGTTCTAGATGCACAGTGCTCAGAAGGATATGACTAGTTGGAACTTGTCTAGTCAAAGTCTTTCTTGCGCGGAGAAGGTCGACCTGGGGCGAAAAATATTTTCTTCCTTGATCCAGCTGATGCAGGTATATTAAGGAAGTGAGACCCCAAAGCGGTTTTTGTTATTCGAGGATATATATATATATATATATATATATATATATATATATATTACAATTAAAAGGGTAAAGGTTTATCAATTTATTAATTTATTAATAAATCAACAATTGACAGATAACATTTTTCACGGTGGTGCACCAGCATGACCGCAGCCACTTGGCTGAAACACATAAATAAATAAAAAAATTAATAATTTTTACCAAGCCCTTCGGTATGTAAACACCATTATCGGTGGAGAACTTATTTAAAAGTTCTTATACATTTATAAACATAATTAAGGGATCAGCAAACATTTGCTTCACCGCATACCGAAGTTCAGAAATAGCAGCTTTTTTAGCTGCTATTTCTGAACTTCGGTATGTGGTGAAGCAAATGTTTGCTGATCCCTTATATATATATATATATATATATATATATATATATATATCGTATAATTCCAAGTGTGTGAAGGTGGGAGATGCACAATGTCTGAATGAAAAAAAAAAAAAAGCGGAAGGATCATAATTGAAATGCCTTTAATTATAAGAACCGCTCAATCAGACAACAGCTCGATCTGCAAGAAATAGCAGTAAAATCTACCTCAAATCACGCCGTATTTATTTATTTTTTTTAAGGTAAAAAAACATTAAATAGTATAGTCCGGGGATAAAGAATACCTGTAAACAGTTGGATTGTCACAACTGGAACGCTTTTGATCATAAGTTTGCATAATGACAACAATAGTAACAAGGAAGACCCCCAAAAAAGAAAAATTGGTTCATAAAACTCAAGAGGATATATTCCCGGGTTTACGTAGGTAGCAGTAAGAAATGGTCATCTAATGCGAGGTTTCCCGTACCAGGGTACGTTGTGATTATCTCTGGAGTATTTCAATAAACTATATTTAAAGCATAAAGCATTAAGCATTAACCGTTTAATTGAATTGAAACGATTTGGGCGATGGTCGCTGAGAAAACGATAAATCGCGTCATAAACGACAGCTGTTTGGCTACTTTACTTTAGTCTGTATCGTTCGTAATTATTCTAACTCTTCCATTTTACCACAAATGTTCCAGATGCTGCTCACGAGACTAAATTACTAGAGAAAAAAAACCCCTTCATGTAATGAATAGCATGTTGCTGTTGTTATTTTAGCTATAAGTCAACTTTGATCGGACAACCCTAAGCAGAAAACAATATCTCACTTACCCATCCTGTCTTTCTAAGGGGTATGTAGAATTATAAATCTCAAATATATATATTTTTTCATTTATTTCAAATGATCGGGTGGGGTTTTAGTGAGATCAGGCCGTTACTTCTAGCCGGTCGAGCGACTATGTAACGGCTCCTGTAACGTGAAAAGTGTTGGTAAGATTAATCACACACCTAATTGATTCGTGTGTGCCAGTTTTTTTTATATGCGCAAAAAATAAAATAGTTGTTATTTATTACGAAACTAAATGGGAGATAAGGAGAATGTAACATACAAAATTAAGTAAGATGTATATTTAATAGGTATAAATGAAGAGTGGAACTTACCTCGACACGACCCTTCGCCGCTTTCTTTTGCGTTTGGCCCCCTCCCTCGGACATTTGAATATCGTTTAGGAGGACCAGAAATGCCAGGGCAAACACAGTCCAAAGGAAGCATTGCTTCTTTGGTCTGGTTTCCATCTTCGACTCCGACTGAAACAACAACCAGAGAAGAATGAAGTTGTCTCAGCTTCAGACGCACAGTATTGTGGGAGTTAGGAGTGAATCGCAATTATTTATATAGGAGCGACGGAGTTGGCAGCGGGAACGGAGGCGTTAGTCGTGATGGTGGTGGTGGTGGTGGTGGCATGAAAACGATGGTGGGGAAGAAAAGCAGGTTTGCGATTGTGAGAGGAAAGTGTTCATATGATTGCACCCGGATATACAATAAAACCTGCGTGTTTTTTTTTTTTTTTTCTAATAAAACCATTTTGAAACTAGTAGACGGGTGGTTGTTCGATCTCGCCTTGCTCCATTACATATACGTGTATGTGTGTGTGTATGTGTTTGTGTGTGTAAATAACGCATGCTTATATATATATATAAGTAACTAAGAGAAGTAACTCAGAGTGCTCATTAGCATATCTTTGAACAACAGATACAGGTCTACCAAATATCATACAACATTAAGTGACGTTTATTTTCGGGGTCTTATTAATGCAGTCAGTAATTGTATGATGCTAATTAAATGTTCGTGCTTAGACTTACAGCATTTGAAATAATTAATTATGTGATAAGGAATATATTTTACAAAAGAAAGACGAAAAAAAAAAGAGAAAGAAAAGTAACACCAATGCGGCACCAAGTTTAGCAAGCCGATACACCCACGGCATTACCACGGGCGATGGCGTGGCTAAGGCGTTGGAAAAGCTAAGCGCTTTCATGGACATCACCTGACACCTCGGTAAGGCGAGCAGCCAATGATGACAAGAACTTCACCGTTACCGGTCCAGTCCCTCTGAACATCTCAAACGCCACAGGCTGGAAGGGATAGTTTACTGCCGTGTCCCAATGCTTCAGGGTTTTGTTCCGTTCGGCTATGGAAGCAGCGATGCCCCCATTTACCGCAACATCCATGATGCTGGAGAGAGCAAAAGAGACACAAACTGTGGCGTTCCAGATGAAGTACCTACCTCTAACCTAGAGACAGAGAGTAAGACCAACTGGTCTCTTTCCACCAATTCTGGATAATCCCACCGGCTCCAGAACGGAGATGATATTAATCCGAGCCAAGGCCCGCTTAATGATTAAGTTTAGCGCGGTATGACGAGTGAAACAACCAGCTTTTAAGCGGCAAGACAGACCGTGAAGACGTGTGGAATCGAGAGGGTCTACACAGCAACATCTCAGTTCCCTACAAACGTCAGCTCCCACTCTCAATGCGATGGAGATGCGGAGCTCATCTAAACTGAGTCGACCTGCAATGTTGGCCACAGGCAGGGCATCAATCCAGTTCCCCGAGAATTTTGCACTACTAGAAAGTAGGCGACACCTTGAAAATTGATCACATTGATCAAGGAGAGAGTTGAAAGTGGCACCTGAACGCGGATTGTGTCATACTCTCTGCTTCTGTCTATCCTCAACTGTAACAGGAACTGACAAACCCAGCATCTCTCCACTGTAACCGAGCTTCGTTCATCTCCCTGTTGGAGAGGAGAGGGTGTTGCCTACTAAAGGAGAGCAAGCGTAAATGGAAGAAAGAAAACAAGGAAGAGATAGAAACGAACATTTGTGCGGACCTAGATCCCCAAACCGGTTGGGCAAAGCAGCTAGTCGCTGGACTTTGGGGAGTGTTTGACATTGACCAAGAATTCGAGTTTCCTGAAGATTAGGTCGTCAAAGCATTGGAGAGGCGACGAGAATCTATAAAAGGGACTAACTCTGAGAAAGTACAATAACTAAGGAATCGACAATTCCGAAGCATAAAAAAACCTTGGTGGGGGTCAATTACCACAAGATATTTTAAAATTTACTCGAGGTTAGCCATCTTGTATTGAAAGATGAATTCGAAAGTTCGGTCAGAAATTGGGGATCGAAGAGAGCACCACACTGAAAAAAGAGGAACCGCGATAGAGGGGAAGGAGTCTAAACACGTTTACTGTTTGCTGATGTGAAGCTTGGATGGTTGAGAAGCCAGAGCTCGTATTTGAAACTGTTAACGTTAAGGCCCATACGACCAACTTCCTCAATCATCGTCCTTGTGATTGCATGGACCTTGTCAGGTTAATTAAATTTATCTCTGCCTGTAGATGATGTATCAACTGACGATTATGACCAGCTACAAATGAGAAGGGAAAATAATCTCAAAATTCTAGAACTCTCTAAAGTTGATGTGCCATTAAAGAAAAGGACAGGCTTATCGTTTGGAGATAAGAGAACAGTTAGGTGCACGTGTACACACACACACACACACACACACACACACACACACACACACACACACACACACACACACACAAAAGGGCAAAAGCTCGCTCGATCGCGATTTTCAGTACACACACGCAAACACACGCACACTGGTTTCAAATTTTGGTACAATGCCAGCAATTTGGGGGCAGGGGTAAGTCGATTACATCGACGCCAGTGCTCAAAACTAGTACTTAATTTATCGATCCTAAACGGATAAACGGCAAAGTTGACCTCAGTGGAATTTGAACTCAGAACGTAAAGACGGACGATATGCCGCTAAGCATTTTGAGCGGCGTGCTTACATTTCTACCAGCTCGCCGCCTTACACACACACACACACATTACCAAAGAGAACGGAGTGAGCAACATATTTTATTGCATAATATTACAGTTGTTTCATCGACGCCTTGTTACTGGAATATTGGTTTAAAATTTTGGCAGAAGCCCAACAACCGTTAAGTCGATTACATCGACCCCAAAGCTCAACTGGTACTTATTTTATTGACTCCAAAAGGATGAAAGGTAACGTTGACCTCGGCGGAATTTGAACTCAGAATGTAAAATATTTTTCGCCGGCGTGCTAACGATTCTGCCAGCTCGCAGCATTAATTATTGTTGGAATATTATTCTATAATATACAAAATGATAATCCATGTCAATATTATTTTAGCAATTTTGGAGAATGCCAACGCCCTGGGTGTATATATAAAGCGGTGTGTTGAGCTAATCTTTATTCTACAGAATCTCTCATTAATGTTGTAATAACCATTTCATTAGCATAATATAACTAAAAAAAAAAAAAAAACTCGACAAAAGACAAAAAGCAAATGTGTCGTAAACCACAAATTCAAATTAACCCGTCAACCAATTATTTAAATAAAGAGAACAAAGGAAAGAAGGGGAAAAAAAGCAAGTAAGTAAATAAAGAAAAAAGAGGAAGAAATGCATAAAAGGACAGATAAGCAATGTAAGATAACTTATTTTCATGCCTGTAGAATCGTATATTCCTTGTAGCTAGAGTCTCCCCTAAAGTCATGAAGTTGGCTGACCACAACAGTTCAACATTCACTTTGTAATTTGATGCGGTTTTTTTTCTTACACAAATTCAATTATTAATGTTCTGCCGCCGTCAACTGATTTATAAGCGGTCCATACTAGGAAGGACAATTATCAGTCCTCTCTCTCTCTCTCTCTCTCTCCTCTCTCCTCTCTCTCCTCTCTCTCCTCTCTCCTCTCTCTCTCTCTCTCTCTCTCCTCTCTCCTCTCTCTCTCTCTCTCCTCTCTCTCTCTCTCTCTCTCTCTCTCTCCCATCTCTCTCTCCTCTCTCTCTCCTCTCTCTCTCCTCTCTCTCCCCCTCTCTCTCTCTCTTCCATAATGTGTATTTCCTGAAGTAGTAAACTCATAAGTCAAACGAATAGTTAAAATGATTTAGAATGATAAAGGAATGAGAAATCCATTTCCAACGCACACACACACACACACACACACACACACACACACACACACACACACACACACACACACACACACACACACATACATTTATTTTAATAAAAAGGAAATCAATTATGTATATCAACTATCATGTAGTTTAAAAGTTATCGTGTAGTTATAAAATGATACAATATACGTAGACATTCACAGATATACATATATAAGGAAAGATTGCATATTCTGGAGTTCGTATTGTACGGGTACGCAGTTTTTATCATTGACCAGGTTATGTTGTATCTTCTTTTCCATCAGACTCCATATTTGTTTGGCAAAGGATGTGTTGTGCCGTTCGTCTTTATTCTGAAATGATGAACGTAATTTAGCCATCGATTTTTGAAAGAACTAAAATTCTTTTGCAAGAATCTGGATAGTGCAACTGTATACGATGTTTTTTTTTTTTTTTTGAGACATTCATTTCTCAGAGGACATGCTGCTTCATTTCTACAATTACACTGTTTCTTTTCCTTAAACTTAAATTAGTCATTATTAGCATTATGTGCTATCTGTATTATTAATACAGTAATCATTATATTTTCGTTTTATTATTATTATTATTATTGTTGTTGTTGTTGTTGTTGTTGTTGTCGTCGTCGTCGTTATTATTATTATTATTATTATTATTATTCATCGCTTAACATCCGCCTTCCATGCTAGCAAGAGTGGAACGGTTTGACAGGAGCCAGTCAGGCAGAAGCCTGCACCAGACTTCTGTGGCTGTTTTGGCAGGATATTTACAGCTGGATGTCCATCCTGAAACCAACCACTCAGTAGAGTGGTCCTAGTGCTTTTTACGTGGCACAAGCACAGGCGAGGTTAATTTTGGCAAGGTTTTTACAGCTGGATGCTCTTCCTAACGCCAACCACTTTACAGTGTGGACTGGGTGCTTTTAAGTGGCACCTGCACTGACAGGGTCACCAAGTACTTGCAAGACAAAAACTCTTTTGAGAGGGGAGGGGGTATTGGAGGAGGTGATCTTGTGTCGGATGAGAGACAGAAACAGGTGTCTTGTTGTAGAAGAAGTACTAGGTTACCCAGCCGGGGGAGGGAAGAGAGAGATTAGGGATGAAGACAGAAACAAGTGCACTGCTGCAAAGAAAATACATGGTTACCCAATCTGAGGGAAGTGTAGAGGAAGGAAAGAGAGAGAGAGAGAGAGAGAGAGAGAGAGAGAGAGAGAGAGAGAGTGGGAGACAGCAGAATAAAGATGGTTGCAAAGTGTCGGGCATACTCACAAGGGACGGGGATCAGAAGATAAATGAGATGGTTGAGTAAAGGAAGAAAGATATATAGATAGTGGCAAGTGCCAGGGCATACCCTTGAGGTTCAAATGCCATAATATAAGTGGCAGGATATTGCGAGAAAGCGCGATTAGAGAGTGCGGAGGGTGGGGACGAGAACAGGATTGGGGAATGAGAGGTAGGCATAGTGTGTGATGGAGGAAATATGAGGAAGAGAAATGTAGAATGGTTTGTTGGGGTATGGTGTGTGAAAAGTTTTCTTGTTACATGTGGGTGGAACACACAGGTCGGGGTCTAGCAGATAAAAATGAAACAGGAAGACAGAGCGTGTGGGTAGAACACACAAGTCGGGGCTAGCAGGGAGCAATGATATAGTGGGACAGGGCCAAGAGGACAGGATTGAGGAGTGGGAGGTAAGCATAGTACATGAAGTGGGAATGCGAGGAAGAAAAGAGATGTAGAGACATAGTTTGGTTCGTTGTGGTAGAGTGTGTGAGAAGTTTTCTTGTTAAGTGTGGGTGGGACACACAGCACTTCTAGAACTCAGTTTCACTGACATAGGTGGTTCTTCTCAAGAACCTCATATCGCCAGACATCTCAGGCCATGGCCATTTCCTCCATGGGGCCCAACATCCTGAGTTCAGTCCTTACCACTTCATCCAACGTCTGCCTGGGTCTCCCTCTTCCATGGGTACCATCCACTTTCAGTGATCAGCACTTCTTTATGCTGCTGTCCTCATTCATACACATCACATGTCCAAACCAACGTAGTCTTCACTCTTGCATCCTACATTTGATTCCTCTTATGCCCAACTTTTCTCTCAATACATTTGCACTTTGTCGTAACTCATGTAAACTATGAAGTACCGGCACTGTCATGGTATTAGCTGTCAGAAGTGAAAGTAGAAAAATCTGACAAAGAACGTTACTGCTGGTTTGAGTTGATTCTTTGGCTACTGACAGCTAATACCATGACTGGCCGGAGCGAGCTATCTGTCTGTCTGTCTCTCTCTCTCTCTCTCTCTCTCTCTCTCTCTCTCTCTCTCTCTCTCTCTCTCTCTATCTATCTATCTATCTATCTATCACTCGAAAGTTATTGGAACAAATTTGACACCTATATCCATGCGTTTGAAAACACACAGAGTATAAGGCTACTACTAAAGCAGAGTGGTCCCGAATGCGCAGTCGCGCGTCCGCGCTAGCTAGTCGTGAGCGGTCGATCCTATTATTTCTAAACTTCAAACTTCATTTGTTTTCTATTTTGATAAATTCTCTCTGTTGAAAATTATATTTTTATATTTTAAATAATTTGCAATTTCAGAAAATATATTTTTATATTAAATTTGCGTTTTCTAATTTGATAAATTCTACGGACACAAACAGAGGTGAACGAGTGATAGATAGATAGATAGATAGATAGATAGATAGATAGATAGATAGATAGATAGATAGATAGAGGGAGATAGTGAGATAGACAGACAGATAGATAGCTCCGGCCAGTCAGTAGCCAAAGAATCAACTCAAACCAGCAGTAACGTTCCTTGTCAGTTCTACTTTCAATTCTGACAGTACCTACTGTAAGCTAATGGAGTGCTATGCTTTGGGTTCTCTACTTGTTCTAGTGACTCTCTCCCATCCCTGTATTATGTCTGCCTCTTCCCCATCACCCTGGTTCCACAGACTGCCCAACCACATCATATCTCTCACTGTCCTTCCTTTTCCCCAGTGACTATCATCTTTATTATTCCTACTACTCGCCGCCCCCATTTTTCTGCATTCTTTTCTCCCCCACTCCGCCAGCTAATAGTTTTATTTCATCTTCCGTTTCACCCTACCCAGTTGGTCAGTCTGCCTCCCTATCCCTCATTTACCTTCCCATACAATCTTGCAAACCACCCACACACCCACTTCTAATCAGCACGTGCTTTGTGCGACCACTTGGGTACCTTATCACCATTATCTATGTCTTGCATCTCCTACTTGTCATTTCCCCCTACTATATGTGAGCACCTATGCAGATCCCTTTTCAGGAAGCTGCTCTGCATCCCTCCTCATAGAAACCCCCTCGTCCCTAGCATGAAGCTAACCCCTCGCCTCCTCTAGGGATCATAGTTCCGCGAACTGCATAGGGACCTCAATAGTGCAGATGGTATGAAAAAAGTATCCAGTCCATGCTGCAAAACGGTTGGCATTAGGAAGGTCATCCAGCCGTAAAAAAACCATGCCAAAGCAGATATTGGAGCTTGATGCAATCCATAGACACATCAGATCCCACCAAACCAACCAGCCATACCAGCATGAAACGCGGACGTTAAATGATCATTAATCAACCAATCAGCCTTCGACGTGGTTGAACAACCTGTAGTGAAACTACCTCCCGCCATTAGATACAAACTACTATCGCCATTACATACAATCTTCTCATTTAAATACAAATAAATGCGAGCGTAGTAGAGAACCCATTCCTTGTCATCACGTGACTGATCATTATTCGAATCGGCAACTTCTTCGAACCGTTCCCGCCAGAACGCAAACTGACCAATCACAGCCCTTAATAAGGTCACGTGATAGAGTATATTTCTGATATCTGGTGAGCCCCCTTAACGCTATAAATAGATCAACTCATACCCCACAAATTTGTCTCGGTCCAGTTTCTCTTTGAGAACTGTTCCGTGTACCACACGACAGCAGCAGCAGTTCCAGCGACCACTTCAACAGCTTCGTCCAGCCAACGATGACCACCGCCGTCGCCACATCAGCAACAAGAGTCTACGACTACTAACCAGCAACATCGTCATGACCAACACGATTACTACCAAGCAGCCTCTACACCACCAGCGTCAACACGACTTACTATGTACACCAAACCAAACCTCCGCGGCACATCTCTCTCTTCGATTCTGTTAGGTGACTCAGCTTCACCACGATAAATAAACAGACAAGAGTTCTTAAATAGACAAGAAATTCTCAGCCAGCGACGAACATCTGTATAACAAGAATCACGGCCCGGCATCGATGCCACGACATCACAACTAGTGATCAGCTCTGCCACACTCAGCCAACTCACTTCACATACAAATTCATATTATTGTGTACTAACGAACTGGTATAATTGCTCACGTGTTATTTACTGACTCTCTTTCTATCTGCTGTAATAATTCACATACACACACATGTATCACTTACATACACACTTTTCTTTGTATGACGGCCTGTCTTTGATTATATTCTTATATGTCGCATTCACACTCTCACACAGACATACATCTTTAACGCTACAATAAATATCTCTGTTATTCATCTAATACGGTTGTGGTCTTTCATTACTGGTCATCTATGTTATCGTCGCATAACATATTTGTATATCATCATTAGATATATATTTGTATGTTCGACCATGTGACGCGTTTAAATAAAAGGAGTCCTCTGTTTTTCCATTCGTCACCATTTCTCCTTTTTGAGTTCGCACGGTCGTACCTTACAAACCAATCCTAATCAATCGGTGACAGTAATAAGCACACGTGTTTAAATACAAACTTTACACATAAACACACACACACACGCGCGGCATGTCTGTGTGGAAGCTTGCTTCCCAAACACATAATTCCGGGTTCAGTCCCACTGCGTGGCACCTTGGGCAAGTGTCTTTTACTATAGCTTCAGGCTAACCAAAGCCTTGTGTGTGGATTTAGTAGATGGAAACTGAAAGAAGCCCGTCGTGTATATGCATGTGTGTGTCTTTGTGTCTGTGTTTGTCCACCACCACCGCTCGACAACCGGTGTTAGTGTGATTACGTCCCCGTAACTTAGCGCGGTTCGGCAAAGAGCCTGACAGAATAAATATATGTGTGTGTGTGTCTTTTTTCAATCTTTTGTCTTATGGCCGGTCAGAAAATTAACATTTATTTCACGTACACACACGCACACACGCGTGATATATATTCGTTTCAGGTCCTATTGTATAGACTGGCACATGTATTCTGCAGTTAAAGTTAATTATGCATGCACCGCCTTTTCGTTTCTAAGGTGATTTGTTTACTACGGATACGAAACTTGACTTAACCTGTTTGATGACACGAGCTCTCTTCGCGAAAATTATCTGTTGCAAAGTAAGTAAATTTAATATCAAAGTAAGATTAAACAGAAAGGACACTGTTATAAGCTGTTGTCAAATATATTGTCAATATTACCACGTGCAATTTTTGTGAAGTTTATTTTTGTTTTTCGTTGTAAAATGTAATTTTAAGCGTTACAATTGACTACTTAAAACTCCCATCGCGGGAGCCCGAACGTGGTCGCTTGGCTTGTTAGTAAATAGTGGGCAAATCTCCCGTAAGCAACATCCTTCTGTCATGAAATAAAGGACGAAGTTTCAACGTTTAATAGTTAATTTGGTAGAAAATTATCCACCAACAACTTTGGCCACCATTGTGAATTATATATATATATATATATATATGCTGGATACGGGCTCTCTCAAAAGTGTCGATCCCCTCCTTATGGGGAAAGCTTAATCTGTAATGTTTGCAGTCGTGTATGCTTGTCAAGAGCAGGGCTCATTAGCCACCAACGGAGCCGCAAATGCAAA
This sequence comes from Octopus bimaculoides, assembly GCF_046866305.1. NCBI lineage: Eukaryota > Metazoa > Mollusca > Cephalopoda > Octopoda > Octopodidae > Octopus > Octopus bimaculoides. The sequence goes on along the minus strand of NC_142933.1, from coordinate 368,503 downwards.
ATATAAGTTAGTCCTAGAGCGCACAATGTTCCTGAAGGTCAGCAATGGTCTTCCTCGGTCACGAGTCGATGGCCATCATATATATATATATATATATATATAACCCATGAATTTTAAAAGCGTTGTTTTTCATGCTTAGAATTAGCGTAAACTACGAACATCAGCTGTTAGCTGTCAGGACACTGAATCCTTCAAAGATTCCATGCTTCCTGAAATTCACCAACATTACTCCTGACATATCTATGCATCCTTTCCTCGTAATGACTCTTTTAATGTTCACTTTTCTGTCTTTTTGTGTTTTATTCTGTGTACTGTGCATGTATTTCTTGCTTTCATTACTTTCTTACTTTACTTGACTAATATGTCTGCTTTCTGTGACCTAAACTTTTCTGACGTGCTGCAGTATACCTGGACTCAGTATTTTGCCTTTTTCGCTGCTTTCGCGGATTCGCATGACTCTCTGTCGCCATCCAATTCCATTCTAACGAATTTGAATTGGGAACTTGAGTCAATGCATCTTTTTTTTTAGCTGATTACACAACCATGGACACCACCTCTGTGGATGTATTGAAGTTACTCTCTTGATTGAGCTTGTGGAATTCCTTCAGTCAGCATCAATGTAAGAAGCACTGTTGGCTCAGTTGAGCTCTTCCACTACCTCTTCACAATCGCCATGCTGCAGCCCCATGACTTCGCCATTTCCTTGGTAGGGTAGCTGAACAGGTACTATGCTTTGCAAAAGAGCAGTCTGTAACTACACAGGGCACAGTCGTCACTCGTGAGGTATTTTCAAAATATCTGCATACCCATACGTATTGTATACTGTAAGCTTTTTATTATTAACATTATTATTCCCTCTGCCTTAGTGAAGGTGGAGGTATTCTTTTCAGTTGTGTTTGTTTGTCCATGGACAAGATATCTCAAGAACTGCTGGATAGATTTGGATGAAACTTTCCAAAATGTTTGGCCTCATGACTGGCACAAACTGATTAGATCTTGGGATTGATCCAGTACCAGACAAGGATTCTGGATTATTTGTTATATTTACTTTACATGAAGTATTACGATCTTACGTTGACTTTCAAGTCTTTCTCTGATTATCTCCCTTGAAAGCACGCTCATGGTTTCCGCATAAGCTATGGTGGCGTTGCTGTTTCTGAAGTTTTATTTTCGTTTCTCTATTATTAATTTTACTCACATCTCTATCTTCGTAGAAACTGATGAATAAAGAAATCAAACTTCATAAACAAATAGCAGCAAAACCGTTCAGAAATTAAATAACACTAACATATTCAGTAACATATGCTGTATTAATAATACACATAGCACTAGAAAGGTATACATGGCATCATAATCAAGTCCTCGGCGTCATAAGCGCAGCACTCAAGGAGAAGATCGAGGGATACAATAGGAGAGAGTACCCAAAAGTGGAAAAACGCAGGAAAATATACTTCCAGAAGGAAGGAAAAGGACATAAGACCAGGCCTCCAAATAAAATATACGAGATAGACGAAAGATGGAAGGGATACTGGGAGCTGGCCACGGATTTGGGAAGACTAGTAATATTTCCACTCATAAAAACGACAAAAAGACCACACTTAGCCCTATGGGACAGAGAACGGAGAATAGGAATCTTGCTAGAACTGACAGTACCATGGGAATTGAACATTGACAATGCAGAGAAACGAAAGGAGAAGAAGTACAAAAAACTAATCGAAGAGTGCAGAGAACAGGGATGGACTGTTGAGTATTACCATCTGGTAGTGGAGGCTATGGGCTTCATTGAAAGAAAAATGAAAACGCTATTCAAAAGAAGATTTGCATTTTCAAGCTCAGAACTGAGAAAACTGATAAGGAGGATACAGGAGGCGGTCGAAAAAGCCAGCTTCTATATATGGCTGAAGTGGGAAGACCAAATATGGCTTGAAAGTCATAACATGCCGGCAGGAAAATAACATCATTAGGTGAGACAGGCTAACACTGAAGTAGCTTCGTTGATTGACAGGTGATGGTGTCGGTTAGAGAATGTGTGGGCTAAGATTACGCGCCCTCCATTAGTCAGTTAAAGTTTAGACAATGTCACATGACAACTTGCTGGGGCTGCCTGCTGGAGACTAGCAGCAGGTATTTAAAGGGAAATTTGACAAGACAGTCAGTCGGCCGCTGACACTCACTGACGCTGCATCGAAGAGGCCAGGGAACAGAAGGAAGAAGACATGCACTCAACACCAGAGCTGAAGACACCTCCAAAAGGAGGGGGTGGGCACGTCAAAACGGTAGAGGAGTAGGGGCCGATACCAGACGTGGTTCCTCCTGATGATGTCTTGAGCTAACTGGATCCTATAAAGGAGCTGTTGTGGTAGCAGACCACGAAACATGGTTGAAATTCCTACCTTAGAAGAGTTAGGTTGAAGCTGCCCTCAATCTTATCTCTTGCACACATCTACACACCTCTGTCATAACATTTCAGCAATCTCACCAGCTCTACCGTTCAGTATGCCTGCACTGACTGTGGGTGAGCACGATATACGATAAAATTATTACCATTGAGAGAACAGTGCATGCTCTCAAAGTGACGCTGCTAAATTATGGGGATGTAAACACATCAACACCAGTTGTCAAGCAGTAGTGGGGTACAAACACACACGTACACACACACACACACACACACACACACACACACACACACACACACACACACACACACATATATATATATGACTGGCTTCTTTTAGTTTCTGTCTACAAAATCCATTCACAAGGCTTTGGTTGGCTTGAGGATCTAGTAAAAGACACTTGCCAAAGGTGCCACACGGTGGAAGTGAACTCAGAACCATGTGGTTGGGAAACAAGCTTCTTATCACACAGCCATGTTTGCACCTTATTGATATTTTCACTATCAAAGATTAATTCTGCTGTTATTGATTTTTCTGATCAGATTAGCTGCAAATCATTTGCTGTTTTGTGATCTGTGAAGTAGGGAGGAATAGAAGGCATTGGCAGAAAGCAATTTAACTTACACCTTTTAAGAGTCACAGTTGGCTGAACCTATGGAATATCTCAGACTGTTTGCTGAAGAGGTGAGAAATTTGTTCTGAATCACTGCTTCTGACTTGTGTCCGTATCAAGTTACTTTTACTATTTTGGTAGCAAACTGCATGGAACTACCTCTGGTTCCATTAAAGAAAATGTTTCTAAACTACTGTGATTACCATAACACATGAAGTTGGTTCTGTTGTGTCACACAGCTTGCTAGAAATAGCTGCTAATCTCCCTCAAACCAATCCCTTCGTTAATCTTTAGAATTTGGTATATGTGTTCATATTACAATATGTATCTACACACACACACACACACACTTGGTGATTTTGGAGGAAGGGACAGAGCCCATGACCCTTGCAGGTCCTTCATGACTACTCAGTTTGATGTTCACATAGACACACACATAGATACACACACATACACACACATACACATATGTAAAGGCACATGGCTTAGTGGTTAGAGCATCGAGCTTACAATTGTGAGGTGGTGAGTTCGATTCCTGGACCGGGCTCTGTGTTGTGTTCTTGAGAAAGACACTTTATTTCACGTTGCTCCAGTTCACTCAGCTGTAGAAATGAGTTGCGATGCCACTGGTGCCAAGCTGTATCAGCCCCTTTGCCTTCCCCTTGGATAACATTGGTGGCTTGGAGAGGGGAGGCTGGTATGCATGGGCAACTGCTGGTCTTCTATAAACAACCTTGCTTGGACTTGTGCCTCAGAGGGTAACTTTCTAGGTGCAATCATCCCATGGTCATTCTTGACTGAAGGGGGTCTCCTCCAATATATATATTGGAGGAGAGCAGGAGTGGCTGCGTGGTAAGTAGCTTGCTTACCAACCACATGGTTCTAGGTTCAGTCCCACTGTGTGGCACCTTGGGCAAGTGTCTTTTATTATAGCCTTGGGCCAACCAAAGCCTTGTGAGTGGATTTGGTGGACGGAAATTGAAAGAAGCCTGTCGTATCATCATCATCGTCATCATCGTCATTTAACGTCCTCTTTCCATGCTAGCATGGGTTGGACGATTTGACTGAGGACTGGTGAAACCAGATGGCTACACCAGGCTCCAATCTGATTATATATATATATATATATATATATATATATATATATATATATATATATGTGTGTATGCATATATGTATGTGTGTGTACATGTTTATTTGTCTGTGCTTGTCCCCTCAACATTGCTTGACAACCAATACTGGTGTGTTTACGTCCCTGTAACTTAGCAGTTTGGCAAAAAAAAACCGATAGAATAAGTACTAGGCTTACAAAGAATAAGTCCTGGGATCAATTTGCTTGACTAAAGGCGGTGCTCCAGCATGGCCGCAGTCAAATGACTGAAACAAGTAAAAGTGTAAAAAGTGTGTGTGTGTATATATATATATATATATATATATATATATATATATATACGACGGGCTTCTTTCAGTTTCTGTCTACCAAATCCACTCACAAGCTTTTGGTTGGCCCGAGGCTATAGCAGAAGACACTTGCCCAAAGTACCATACAGTGGGACTGAACCCAGAACCATGTGGTTGGAAAGCAAGCTTCTTACCATGCAGCCATGCCTGCACCTTAAATTTTCACTTCTGTTACAACAAAGCAGCTGAAATATGCAAGATCATTGATTAAATTTTGTGTGGTTTCTTCACTTGTAAGACTTGAAATCTGTGATTATATCTGGCAAAGATCAATGATCTTCAACTGCCCTACCTCCCAACCTTTTTCTCAGATTCCACAAACCTGGCCCCGATGTAGAGTAAAAATCCAAGATAACTCATTGATTTGTTTATCTTGAAAACAACCCACTTTAGGCTCATGTTTGAAAAGTAACACGTTGTCTTATTTATTTTCCAGATTGTGTGTAGAGGGAGCTCTAACGATGACAGCTGGTTCTGTACTTGTTCCTATGGTGATACCTATGAGGGTTCCTCAACTCGGTAAACCTAAAGCATCCATAGATACAAACACCAAGATTGCTCTCTGTTCAAGTATTTATCTTTTCTATATTTCTGTATTTCTATGTTGGTCCATTATTATTACTTTCTCCGTCCATTTCTAACTTGGACTGTTGTATCATGACCGAATGTATTAAGAGATAACGGTGGCTGCTGCTGCCACCACCACCAGCACCACTGCCACCACAAGTATTACTGCTGTTGTCGCTGCAATCCCTGCTGTTGCCACCACTTCTACTACCACTGATACTACTACTTATTTTCTACTGTATGCTTTCACTGTACAGCCAACATCAGATCTGTGTATTGTATCATCATCACCATCATCACCATCACCGTCATCATCATCAACTCCATCATCATCACCATCATCACCATCATCAACACAATTACCATCATCATCATCATCACCACCACCACCACCACCATCATCACCACCACCACCACCACCACCACCATCACCATCATCACCGTCATCATCAACACCATCATCATCAGCATCACCACTATCATCAACACAATTACCATCATCATCATCACCACACCACCACCACCACCACTACCATCATCCTTTCAGGACCGATGAAATAAGTACCAGTTATGCACTGGGCTCAATATAATCAACTAGTCCTCTGCCCCCAAATTTGAGGCCTTGTAGTAGAGAGGATCATTATTATTATTTTTATTATTATTATTATTATGACAAAAAGCACCATTCAAGCATGGCCAATGCCAGTGCTGCCTGACTGGCTCCCATGTGCTGGTGGCACATAAAAAGCACCATTCAAGCATGGCCGATGCCAGTATCGCCTGACTGGCACGTAATTACCACTAAACATTTCACCCAGCGTACTAATGTTTCAACCTGCTTGCCACCTTTATGATAATAAATAATAATAATAAAAGTCAACTTTGGCAGAATTTGAACCCAGAATGTAAAAATGAGCAAAATGCTACTAATCATTTTGATTGGTGTGTATGCAATTCTGGCAATTAACTGCCATCATCATCATCATCATCATTTACTGTCTGCTTTCCATGCGGACATAGGTTGGACGGTTTGACTGGAGTCTGGGAAGCCAGGAGGCTGCACCAGGCTCTACTCTGATCTGGCAGTGTTTCTACAGCAGGATGTCCTTCCTAATGTCAACCACTCTGAGAGTGTAGTGGGTGCTTTTTATGTGCCACCGGTATGAAGGCAAGTCAGTGGTACTGGCATCGACCACGCTCGGATGGTGCTTTTTACATGCCACCGACATGGGTGCCAATCAGGTGGTACTGTCATCGGCCACAACAACAACTTCACTTGCCTCAACAGGTTTTCGCAAGTGCAGTTTATTGCTTAATGATTAAAGGGTACTCTTAAATGGGCTGGTTATGCTGTACTGGCATAGGCCATGGTTACAGACTCACTTGGCTTGCAGGGTCTTCTCAAGTATTAAACATAGAATCCATTCACAAGAAACCAACCTCAGAACTGTGATATCATCATCATCATCATCATCATCATCGTTTAACGTCCGCTTTCCATGCTGGCATGGGTTGGACGATTTGACTGAGGACTGGTGAAACCGGATGGCAACACCAGGCTCCAATCTAATTTGGCAGAGTTTCTACAGCTGGATGCCCTTCCTAACGCCAACCACTCAGAGAGTGTAGTGGGTGCTTTTACATGCCACCCACACGAAGGCCAGTCAGGCGGTACCGGCAATGGCCACGCTTGAAATGGTGTCTTTTATGTGCCACCCGCACAAGAGCCAGTCCAGGGGCACTGGCAACGATCTCACTTGGCTTCCCGGGTCTTCTCACGCACAGCACATTTCCAAAGGTCTCAGTCAGTAGTCATCGCCTCGGTGAGGCCCAATGTTCGAAGGTCTAATGACAAAAAGTAGAAAAATAGAGCAGGTGAAAAGTGCTTCAAACCCATCTGAGGCACAAAAACATATGTAAGCGGTGTGGGGGGATGTATGACACAGTAGAGGTGAGATTCCCTGCAGAAAATGAGAAGTCAACAACCCTAAGGTTGTAACAAACTACGCACATCAATTGTCAGGACCTTTAAAAATCCCATGCCTCCTGAAATTCACCAACATTACTCTTGACATATCTATGCACCCTTACCTCTTCATGATAATTTTAATGTTCACATTTCTGTCTTTTTCTGTTTTATTCTGTGTACTGTGCATGTAATTCTAGCTTTCATTGCTCTCTTACTTTACTTGACATATGTATCTGTTTTCTATCTCCTCTTTTAAAGTTTTTGAATGATTTGTAGAGCCCCTGAGCACTGTATACAATAATCCCAATTATAATTATAATTTAGCCCTTTTATTACCATATTTCTGTTGAGATGCTCTGTGTTTCTTTCAATTAATTTTAAATATAACAAATAATTTAGTAAAATAACTTGGTTATCATTAAGTGAGTGTTAGGAACATAAATTGTTACTAAGGTTTGGTGGAATATTTTAATTCAAAACTTATGAAAACAAGACTACAGAGCCAGAGGTGGTTTCAGCCGGGTTGGTAAGGAAAGGGTCAAGGCAGAGAGTTGGCAGAACTGTTAACTCACTGGGCAAAATGCTTAGTAGCATTTTGTCTGTCTTTATGTTCTAACTTCAAATTCTGCCAAGGTTGACTTTGCCTTTCATCCTTTCAGGGTTGATAAAATAAATATCCGTTGAGTGCTGGGATCGATGCAATCAGTTTATTCTCTTTCCCGAAACTGCTGACCTTTTGCCAAAATTTGAAATAATTATAATTTAGTATTTTAAGTTGTTTTTTGCTTTTTCTTTTCTTTTCTTTTTTTTTTTCTTGAAGAAGAAGAAGAGGAGCTCTGCTTGAAACTTGAGACATGTCTTTTTCTTCATAGCAAACTAACTTCTATTTTCTGAACTGTTTGCCTTTTACTATTCCTTTGATGTAGTCCAGCTTTAGTAATCTCAGACTCTATTGTTTCATATATATATCACTTCTAGATTTCCACAGCTGGTGACTTAACTGAATCATAAATATTTGTTTTCAAAGAGAAATCTATAAAATGACAGTCAAATGTATACTTTTTAAAAATTTGTATATTTTGATTAATCAATTTATGGATTTCTTATTTTAACAATTGATTTAATAAAACTCTCTACATTTCCCTCCCCACTGAAAAATTCTATTTTTCAAAGTCATTATTACATTGACATTAAATTACTATTTTGTTCCTTTTAAGAAAGCAGGATTTGATTTGAGGGGTATTTGGCTACTATTTCTAGTTGGTTGAATGAGCTCATGCAGGCTCCTTCCTTCACTCAAGAAAGAAAATGCTTTGGCAAGTAGTGATAGTGATTACTTATCAAGTTCCTAACTTGATAAGTAATCAAGTTAGGAAGTTGTGAAGGGTTGAGGGACTAAGACAAGGTAAATAAGAGGAGAGTAAATAAAAGGGAGATAATGAAGGTGATTAAAGAAAAAATGAGATACAGCAGGAGTTGACTTCAAGGTCAAAGAAGAAAGCAATTAGTTGAAGTATGACACTCAGTTGCACACTCAGTTGCACCACTGTACATGATAATAATTCATGTATTAGATATTAACACATAAAATCTGAGTCTATATACAAAATATAAAAGTAATTGTAGGAGTGGCTGTGTGGTAAGTAGCTTGCTTTACGAACCACATAGTTCCGGGTTCAGTCCCACTGCGTGGCACCTTGGGCAAGTGTCTTCTACTATAGCCTCAGGCCGACCAAAGCCTTGTGAGTGGATTTGGTAGACGGAAACTGAAAGAAGCCAGTTGTATATATGTATATATATTTATATGTGTGTGTGTCTGTGTTTGTCCCCCCCCCCCCCCCCCCCAACATCGCTTGACAACCAATGCCGGTGTGTTTATGTCCCCGTAACTTAGCAGTTCGGCAAAAGAGACTGATAGAATAAGTACTAGGCTTACAAAGAATAAGTCCTGGGGTCGATTTGCTCGACTAAAGGCGGTGCTCCAACATGGCCACAGTCAAATGACTGAAACAAGTAAAAGAGTAAAAGAGATGCAATTGTTAAACTCTACGTCAGCTGTGATTGACTAAACTTTTGATTAAAGGAATTCCATCTGGCACAATCCATCCATTTCTATATGTAAAACCCACATTGTAAAATGTGCCCTTCCTTGTTTAAGACAGTAATGTGATTTAGGGCAGACTTCACTGTTATTTTAGGAAGTCAAGTAACCAAGTAGATGGTGATTCATTGGCTCAAGACACGAAAGATAACTTTTGCATCAACTGTTTCTAATTGTTCTTTCTCTATCCAGAGCCACATTTAATGACAAACCAATGAGGGGTCCTCTTCATGGTTGCTTGATTTGTTAGTAATAACAGTCACATCTCCCCTAAATCACAATCTATGATCTTAGAAAAAGACCCATAGAATAATGTAGTCTAGAATACATAATGCCTAAAAAAAGATGGGATAGTCATGGCTGGAATGTCTTCGATCATAGGTCTACTCAATTAGGGCTAAACTGCAACATCAACAACATAATTAAGGGAAGAAGCAACAAAACACATCCCAGTTTCTGAGTAGAGTCCTTGGTTGGATACAAAATCCCACCAATGGTAGTAACCCATAATCCTGTGAAGCTTTCTGGTACGAAAGGGACCCAGGCGATTCCTAAGGGCCCTGGACAGTGTCCATGTCTCGCAACTATAGATTAGGACAGGAAGAACCAGAGGCCTAAAGACCCAAAGATTTGAACCTTTGTCCCCTTGCACAGAAATTGAGAGAATTGAAATATATTACATATTTTACAAAATTCATTATTTCCAAAATTGATTGCAATAAAAAAGTATTGTATTTCAGCAGAAATTTGGTAAAGAAAGTAAGGAAACATTTGGACAGTAGACTCCCTGATACACATACAAACCCAGAATATCTTTGATCATAGCTCTCTTTGATCAGGACTGACCTGGGGCTAAACAGCAACAACCAGCTATACTATCAGAACATTTTCTTCACATTAGATTTGAAACTCCGAAGTAAATTATTCACAGAATCCCAATCAAGTTAATGTTGATCTTTCTCAGAAATTTATTACGTTCTTGATTTACGTAATTTCTTTCCTTTTTTGATTATTATTATTGTTATTATTATTATTATTATTTTTTTTTTTTCCAAACATTTTTCTTATTCATTGATTTCTGACTTCCTCGTCTTTCCAGTGAACAGCAGCTGTACAATTGATAGCTGCACATTTAATGTCTGCTTCTTCTTCGGCTTAATATTTACTTACAACATTAAACTGTGTGACACAAAGGCCATAAATTTAAATTCACTTGTTGTCAGTTTTATCATCATCATCGTTTACTGTGCATGTTCCCTGCTGGCAAAGGCTGGATGGTTCTTTTCACTGCGGCTACTTCATGCTGACGCGACAGAAAGATCAGCAATTCAAGCTGACAGCGGCACGACAAGATAAAATGATCGAGGATATGAAAAGAGAGAAAGCTAGAGATTTATCAGGAACAGTTGCAGAGATGTTCAAAACATCTGGTGAGGCAGGGTACATAATTACCACCAGGATAGTTAATCAAGATAATTACCACCTGGATAGTTAATCAAGTCTAGCATAGCAGTATCATTGTAAACTGTTGTTGCAGGGATAGTATTGAAAGGTCTTAAGGTAATGCTAGCAAGCAAAAAGGTTTTAGTAAGAAAGAAGGCAGGACCCTGACGCCTTCAGGGAAATGGCCTTGTTCAATATGCAGAAAAGGGCTAGGTATAAATTCCGCATGCTGCACCTTATGTAAGCTATGAATGTGCCAGAGTTGTAATAGAGTCACTATCAGTGAATATAAGATTCATATGTGATAGATGCATTGGGGTAGTACATACTATGAGCAGCCCAGAAATAGACTCTCTTAAATGCCCCACTGGCTTACTAGAAGTGGAAATGTAATTAGCTTGGAAGATGGTTACCCCAAAAGTACAATAGCCAGAGTAAGAATGGGTTGGAGAAAGTTGAGGGAGCTATTATTGCTGCTGACAACAAAGGTCTTCTCCCTTGGAGTGAAGGGCCGGTTGTATGATGCTTTTCTTAGAATTGTAATGCTGCATGATAGTGAGACATGAGCTTTGAATGCAGAGGACTTGAGGAAACTAGAAAAGAACAAAAAGAAAATGAAACAAGCATGCTCCATTGGATGTGCAGTATAAGTATATAGATGACATAGTATGAATGAGCTGGGAGAAAAACTGGGCATCTGAGGAATCTGATGTGGCATTTAAGAAAGAAGACTGCAGTGGTATGAACATGTATATTGATGAAGCGAGCTGTATAAAGAAGTGCTGGTCACTAAATGTGGATGGATTTTGTGGAGGAAGGAGGCTCAAGAAGACATGGGCAAAGGGGTGAAGGCTAATCTCAATTCCTTGAACTTTATAGAGTTGATGAGAAGGGACCAGGATATGTAGTTCTCAAGAAGACCCACTCACCTCTGCAAAACTGAGTTCTGGTAGAGCTGTGTATGTGTATGCACAAGAAGGCCCTTTGCCTACTTCCCTTTTCTCTCAAGACTCCCCCCTTCCCTACACACAATCATCACCTCTTCAACTGCAGTTCTTCCTTGATACCATTTTCCTTACTACCCAGAATCACTTTCTTTGACCCCCCCCACCTCTGTTCTCATTGAGCCATCAATTATTTCTCCTCCCACACCATATATCTCTCACCCTCCTCATATTCTACCCCTGCCTCTTTCTTCCCTACCCACCCTTGCAACCTATCCAACATCATCCTTCTTTCACTTTCCTTTTGTCTTCTGCTGCGGTCCCTCTGCCTCACTCATTCGTATTCACCTCATACTTTCAAGATCCACCCTGACACCTCATCATTGGCTTCACTCAGTCACTCCCACCCTCTCTTCTAAAATGGAACTGGTCATGTAGCTTCTCTATTTGTTCTGTTCTGCAACCCCTTCTCTCATACTCATCTCTTAGCATCAAGTTGCCCCCTTAGGGTTCATAGTGTTGGAAGCTGCATGGTGCCCTCACTGGTTTTGGAGGCATGAAAAAAGAAAAACCAAACCATTCATTACATGCTGTAAAGAGGTTGGCATTAAGAATGTCAACCAGCTGCAGAACCATGTTAAAACACATTGGAGAATGATGCAGTCTTTGGGCCCTGCAGATCCTGTCAAACTATCAGAATGGGACATTAAATGATAATGATGATATCATGGCACTCCATTGGTTACGATGACAAGGGTTCCAGTTGATCCAATCAATGGAACAATTTGCTCGAGAAATTAACATGCAAGTGGCTGAGCACTCCACAGACACGTGTACCCTTAACATAGTTCTTGGGGAGATTCAGAGTGTGACAAGGCTGGCCCTTTGAATTACAGGCACAACAGAAACAGGAAGAAAGAGTGAGAGAAAGTTGTGGTGAAAGAGTACAGCAGGGTTCGCCACCATCCCCTGCTGGAGCCTCGTGGAGCTTTAGGTGTTTTCACTCAATAAACACTCACAACGCCCGGTCTGGGAATCGAAACTGCGATGCTACGACCATGAGTCTGCTGCCCTAACCACTGGGCCATTGCGCCTCCACAAGGATGATATATATATATATATATATATATGTGTGTTCATGTATGTGTGTGTGCGTGTGTATGTGTGTGTACATGAATGAGTGTTTGTGATTCAATAATAAAAGCATTTAAAGTTAATTCTTTTTTGTTCTCTATTTTAAAGGTGGAAATTCAGAAGTTGATATCTTTTACACATTAAATGGGACAAAGCCTGAAGCTTTTCCCCTAAAAAGGACACCAGAGTTTTGCACATTCACCTATAAGGGCCCATTCCCTCTTCCTGCTGGCAAAGTGACCCTTAAAGCATTGGCTGTGTCAAAGTAAGTCTCAAAGTTTTCGGTAGTTCTTTAACACATCCTGTGTTGATAGTCCACGATATTGAGTTGGCTGCATGTGAAGATGAGAATCATCATTATCGTCATTTAACAGCCCAAATTAATGAACTTATTTACTGCTGGGAAAAAGAAGGCGCTTGCCCCCGATTGTCAGGCTAATTCTAGATTTGTGAGGTTCACATGATTAGCCCTTGGTTCCAGTCTCCCTATTGGACAATCTTAGTTCATGCCTTTTTGTCTATAATTTTGTTTTCCACATATTTTATCTATTTATTTTTCGGTAAGTAGCTTGCTTACCAACCACATGGTTCCGGGTTCAATCCCACTGTGTGGCATTTTGGGCAAGTGTCTTCTACTATAGCCTCAGGCTAACCAAAGCCTTGTGATTAGATTTGGTAGACGGAAACTGAAAGAAGCCCATCGTATATATGTATATATATATGTGTGTGTGTGTGTGTGTTTGTGTGTCTGTGTTTGTTCCCCCCCCCCCCCCAACATCCTTTGACAACCGATGCTGATGTGTTTACATCCCCGTAACTTAGCGGTTCAGCAAAATAGACTGATAGAATAAGTCGATTTGCTCGACTAAAGGCAGTGCTCCAGCATGGCTGCAGTGAAATGATTGAAACAAGTAAAAGAGTAAAGAGTAAATGATTCTGATTAAACATCCATTATTTTGGTAATGTCCCCTCTTCCATTGCCCTTGTGGCAAATAAATGGTATACCCCCCCCCCCTCCATCGCCATCCTGCCTTCCTCCTCCAGTTGCTAATGATGTCACTCTTAGGGATTCTGTTTGCTGTAACATATATTCTTGTTGTATTCTAGAGATGGAGTTAAAGTAAGTAATATTGTCACTAAAACATTTGATGTGGAATATGTCCCAGCCACTGAATCGCTTCCTGCCAACAACGATGGCCTGGGCTTTCAGGAAGAAGTCGCTGAAGAGAAAGCAAAAGTGAGGCCGGGTTATTTTTTTATTTTTGTTTTTTTTAAAAAATTTTTGTGATCAGTCGTCAATAAATGAAGGAATTTAAGTGTGAGATTTGCAGAATTGGTAGAGCATCAAACAAAATGTTTTGATTCCTCCCACCCTCTCTCTTTTTCTTTCTTTCTTTCTCTTTCTTTTTTCCTTCCTTCTTCCTTCTTTCCTCCCTTCCTTCCTCCCTCCCTCCCATCCATCTTTCTTCCCCCTCCCTCCCTTTCTACCTCCATTCCTTCCTTTCTTCCTTCCTTCTTTCCTTCCTTCCTTGGACTTGACACATTTCCTGTGTCATTATGTTTTCAAAGTGGAGATAAGCACCTCCACCCAGCAAAGCCAGCATCCAGAGAGTTTCAGAGTCGTTGCTCATCATATATTATTTTTATTTTCAAAAATTAGTGAATGTATTTCACTTGAAATATATATGCTTTCAAAGGTGGATAGGCATAGACAGTTAGCAAGCCATGCTACTCCAGACTGATGATGAGCAATTACTCTGAAACTAGTCTCTGGATGCTGGCTTTGCTGGGTGGAGGTGTTTGTCTTCACTTTGAAAACATAAAGACACAGGAAATGTGTCAAGTCCAACAGGAAACAATGTTTCCTAGGGATAAATAACAGTAGCATTCTTCCCTTTTATGGGACTGCCACATTCAGTTGACAACATACTATCACTTTAGAAAAGGTGTAGTTACAAATAAAATGGTAATTATAAAAAAGAGAATGCAAAAGAAATATGTAAACGGTTTTATTAATTGAATTACCTTAAAGATGGGATGATTTGTGTGCTTGTACTACGGATTTCTGCTCATACTTCAAGACAAAAATTCACACAAGTCTCGGCTCGTGCAGCAAATTACTTGTACAATGGTGCTCTCATACTGCGAGGTTCTACTGTATATCCCAGTGCTCATCAGTTTCATCTTTCTTGATTCTGAAGAATCAGAAGAGACGAAATTGGTAGTCATTAGTTTATGTTAGTCTTTCCAATCCTTGTACTATGCATTATTGTATATGTAGAAGAATATATGTATATAAATGTGTGTGTGTGTGTGTGTGAGTACATAAGCTTTGGGTTTCAAAAGACTTTTGCTATACTCTTTACTGTGTTTGTGTTTAACAATAAAACATTATCCAAATATATAATAGAATTTTGTTTGTATGAATCATGAACAATAAAAGTCTGAATTTGCCAAACTAACTATTATATTTGCTACATAGCAACAAACATTATAGAATGAGCGAAAATAACAAATTACTTGATAGTATTGAATAATTAATTAGTTCAATATTTAACCCAACTTTTAATTTTACTTACAATTATTTTTTTTCTATAAATCTCATTATATTGGTGTTTATGTTTCTGTAGTTGGAGAAGAAGAGGTCCATGAAGAATTTCCATATGGCACTAAAACCTGCTTGGACTGCAAGTCCAACACCAAATGATGCCACTTATTTAATGTCCAGTGAGTTTATCTCCATTCATTGACCGCAACCAATTATGTTTGTTTTCTTATTTTATATCACTGATTTTAATATTCTATTCTCCCCAGCAACAGCAGAAGCTGCTGCAGCAGTAATACTTCGTAACAGATGCAGTAAGGACGGCCAATGAAAGAACTTGAATTAGCCACTTCATAGTCGTTCAGTCTGCTAGAAATAGCAGACAAATCTCATTTAAATCGAACCCCACGTTCTTAAACAACGAAGAACACAATGAGTAATGTAGTCCTTGATACCACTAGAAAGACCAGATGGTCATGGTTGGAGTCATTGGGATCATCATCATTTTATATTCATTTGTTTCTCTGCTGGCATGAGTTGGACAGTCACATCATCTTGCCAGGCATTGCAGTCCGTTGTCATCATCTCCTTTGTGAAACCCAGAATCTTGAGATCTGATGCCATCACTTCTTCCACTATTTCCATTTCTATTTGAAGTAAAAGAGTTTCAATAATTATTTTTTTTTTTTTTTCAATTTAACCCATTTTCAATCATCTGTAAAAATTTAAAAGTAATATTCAGAAATTTAAGTACTCTGGGACTTAATGGGTTAAGATGTCGAAAATTCTGTCCCCCAAATTTTCTAACACAAAAAATAAGCCCACAGGCATATGGTGTAGTGGTTAAAAGCATGGGCTACTAACTCCAAGATTCTGAGTTCAATTCCAGGCAATGAGTTAATCAATAGGTCAATCAACATTTTTCAACTGGGGTGGGGGGGATAAAATCTTTTAATGATTCTTATTCCATTGTGATGTTAACTTTGACTTAGGCTTGTTATGACTCCTGGGACCCATAAAGCAACTTAGGTTTGTTATGACCCGTGGGACTCATAAGGCCAGAGTTTATCCCAGTTTTTTTTCATGTTGTATAAGTGACTGAGATTACAATACTTCCCACTGGACGGGATGCCAGTCCATCACAGAATTAACTTCCCAGGTATTGCTAGAACTCATTTACAGCTGAGAGGCCTGAAGAAACTTAAAATGAAGGGTTTTGCTCAAAAACACAATGGCCCACCAGGTCTGGGATTTGAAACTGAAATTTTATGATCATGAGGGCAACACTAACCTCCAGGCCATGCACTATTAGTGCTAACACATAGAGGAGTTAAATACTTCTGCTTTTAGTAATTTGTCGGAATGTTCTAAAATCCAAATATTGTGTTTCTATATTCTCAGAGCTCCATATTCCTGATGAAAAAAGACCACCATCTAGCGCCAGATTTCTGGATGAACGATTCAAAAACAAAAATGAGAATCGGAAAGATACACCAACAAGTCTCATTGTAAGTATTTTACTGCAATCATCTGTTAACCATTTAGCATTCAAACCGGCCGTATCTAGGTGCAGGAGTGGCTCTGTGGTAAGAAGCTTGCTTCTTAACCACATGGTTCCAGGTTCAATCCCACTGTGTGGCACCATTACCAAGTGTCTTCTACTATAGCCTTGGGCCGACCAAAGCCATGGGAGTGGATTTGGTAGATGGAAACTGAAAGAAGTCCATCGTATATATGTGTGTGTGTGTGTGTGTGTTGTTTGTGTCTGTGTTTGTACCCCCACCATCACTTGACAACCGATGTTGGTGTGTTTACATCCCTGTCACTTAGCATTTCGGCAAAAAGGGTCTGATAGAATAAGTACTACGCTTACAAAGAAAGAATAAGTCCTGGGGTCGGATGACTGAAAAAAGTAACAGAATGAAAGAAATTACATTTGACAGAGTTACCTGAATACTAAAGGGTTAATTGATTTCTTGAAATTATCCCAAAACATTTCTGATAACAATGACACATCTATTCATTCTTAATATGTTCTCGCAGATCTGAACATGAATATACTAATTGCATGTTGTTGAATTTTGTGTTTGGAGAACATCTCCTCCCTTAAATGACATGACCTCTTAACACATGTGATTCATTAGCATAAGAAGACTCCGTTGTATTTTGACCTGGTTCTATGTCTTTTCAGTTGAAGCTATTCCCAGGTCAATGATCCTAAAATGACAGTGGTGGCTCTTGTTTATAGACAACAGCAAACACATTATTTGCTGATGCATGCAGATGTCTGTCAAACTGATGATAATTGTCACATGCTTGCAGAAATATGAAAATCAGAACACTGACATATCTATTTCATTCTTAATATGTTCCAGCAAATTTGAATATAAATATATGAATCATTGTTGCATTTTGTCTTTGTTGAATAGAGATGATGTGAGTTCACAATGTATCTGATTCATTGATGTAAGGGGCCTTTGAGACACTGCAGTGTTTCAACTTCATTGCATGTCACTTCAGTAGATTCTACCTCCAGAAGAGTACAGGCTTTTGTTTATAGAGATCAGCAAACAAATTATTTGCCGATGCATGCAGATGTCTGCCAGACTGCACATAATCAAGAGGTGTGTGCAGAACAGTGAGAATCCAAACAATAGCATATTAAGAAGGAACAGATACATTATTGCTTAGATTCTTGCAGTTATGTATGGACCTGATGAGTTATTTATTTAAAACTAGTCAAATATCCCGTCATTGCTGGAGAATCTTTACAATAGAATGCCTTTATTTCAATTCTGCTTTATTCCATGTCAGGCTAGATCTTCCCCAGTGGATAAGTCTCTTGATCAGGATGGTATAGCCCTTGGTTTCTATCCAGGTCTTAGTAAAACTGACTTGATCATTTGATAATTGTCTCATCTTGTTCTAGCGTACCTACCAGATTCAGACCATAGCTGACCAATTATCAGCAACAGAATGGAAAGGAATCCCAGAACCACACAAAGCACCAAACAACCCAAAAGAAATTTATCGACTTCAAAGACAAACAGATTTCCTTAAGTAAGATTTTGGTTATTTTCACAAGACATTTCTTTACTTGATATCATGTTCTCTGTTTTTATTTTACATGACTGTGTGGCCAAGTGGTTAGGGTGTTGTACTCACAATCGTAAGATCATGGTTTCGATTCCCAGACTGGGCAGTGTGTTGTGTTCTCTAGCAAACTACTTCATTTCTTGTTACTCCAGTCTGCTCAGCTGTAAATAAGTAACTCTGCAATGGACTGGCATTCTGTTCAAAGGGAATGTTGTGGTCTCAGTTACTCATACACCATGGAAATGGGGTAATTGGCCCTATGTGTCCCAGGGCTCAAAACAGTAAGGTCCTCTTTTGATTTCTTATTCCTCAATTCTCTCTTTCTTTGTATGTATAATTCATTGGTTTGCTTTCATTCTAAATCTGTTTTTCCATGCTGGTCTTAGTGAAGCTATATTTTATGGTGGAATGCTGTTCCTGTCACCAACCCTTACCTATTTTCTCAAGTTAGAGATATTTTTTTTTTTATTCTTCAGGACTTTGAAAGTGCAGAGCTTACAGACAATGTAACCATGACATTATAGTTTTGTTCAGATGAGTTGCAATCCAAACATATGTTCACAAATGTCCTATCTTGAATGAAAATCATAAAAGAAAGTCTTCTCTCTCTCCCTTCCAGGTGTGTCTACTGCTTTGCTGACCGACCAGCTGATCCGTGTGCCAAGTTCTGTAATGTTTGCGGCAGAGAAGTTCCACCACTTCCTCAGAATCGATTACTACCTCCAGAACCAGGACAGGTGATATTCTAGGTGTTGCTGTTGTTATTGTTGTTGTTGTTGTTCAGCCCTTGGTCAGTTGTGACTGGGCAAAACTGGGGTTCCAGCCATGACCATCCTGTCTTTTCTTTTCAGGTATAGTGCATCTAGTGCTACATTATGCGGTGTGTCCTACTTTTTAAGATTGTGAGGTATTGTGCCTTGCTACATGTCATAGTTTTATTTAAAAAAATAAAAACAGCATCTATGTTTCTTGACATTTTCTGCTGTGATGCATACATAGGTCAGAGAAAATTTGCTGAGGCAGATTTTCTTTGGTTAGATGCCCTTCCTGTCACCAACCCTCACCTTTTCCAAGTAAGATAATATTTCCCCCTATGGCCAGACATGTGTTTGCAGAAGATTGGAAATAAATTACACTGCTTGTATGACAGTAATAGTCATTCGAAACTATTTTGTGATGTCAAGACAAGGAGATGCACTCAGCTGAGAGTGGTGGCTCTTGTTTGTAGATAACAGCAAACACATTATTTGCTGATACATGCAGATGTCTGTCAAACTGATAATAATTGTCACATGATTGCAGAAATGTGAAAATTAGATCAGTGACATATCTATTTCATTCTTAATATGTTCCAGCATATTTGAATATAATTATGTTAACCACTAATTGTATTTTGTCTTTGTAAAATATCTCCCTTTAGACAATGTGAGTTCACAATGCAACTGGTTCATTGGTGTAAGGGAACTTTGAGACACTGCAGTGTTTCAACTTCATTGTCTGTTGCTTCAGTAAATTCTACATCCACATCAATGAATCACACATACACACACAGGCTTCTTTCAGTTTCTTAGTACCAAATTCCCTAACAAGGTCTTGATTGGGACTGAACCTGGAACCGTGTGGTTTGAGAAACAAACCTCTTAACCACATAGCCATGTGTGCATTCTATATGTATTCTAGAATGTCATCATCATCATCATCATTTACTGTCCGTTGTCCATGCTGGCATGGGTTGGACGGTTTGACCAGGCTGGCATTCTGGAAGGCTGCCTTGGACTCCAGTTTGATTTGGTGTGGTTTTCTACGCTGGAGGCCCTTCCTAACGCCAACCACTCCGAGAGTGTAGTGGGTATTTTTATGTGCCACTGGCACAGGTGCCATTTGCGTGACACCAGGGTGCTTCTATGTGCCACCGGCTCAGGTGCCATTCGTGTGACATTGGTATCTGCCATGATTGCAATTTTGCTCAGCTTGATGGGTCCTCTTCTCAAGCACCACATAATGCCTAAGGTCTTGGTCATTGCCTCCATGAGGCCCAACACTCAAAAGGAACTCAGCCACTTGGTGTCCGTGAGGCCCAAGCTTGAAAGGAACTCAGCCATTTTGCCTCCATGAGAAACTAAAAAAGCAAACAAATATATATATATATTTATATATATATATATTTGTATGCTTTTTTTTATATATTTGTATGCTTTTCCTTCATTTTCTTCTTGTATATAATTTAAACTACGAGTTACCTGCTGAATTACCTGCTGCTGTATACCTTTTACCAAGGAGTGTACCCATGCAGGTAATCACCAGGAGTGTACCCATGCAGGTAATCACCAGGAGCGCCTTTGGATTTAACCATACCTTATCGGTTTTAAACACCTCTAACTTATACCTGTATATATATATATCATCATCATCGTTTAACGTCCTCTTTCCATGCTAGCATGGGTTGGACGATTTGACTGAGGACTGGTGAAACCAGATGGCTACACCAGGCTCCAATCTGATTTGGCAGAGTTTCTACAGCTGGATGCCCTTCCTAACGCCAACCACTCCGAGAGTGTAGTGGGTGCTTTTACGTGCCACTCGCACGAAGGCCAGTCAGGCGGTACTGGCAATGGCCATGCTCAAAATGGTGTATTTTATGTGCCACCTGCACAAGAGCCAGTCCAGGGGCACTGGCAACAATCTCGGTCGAAAATCCTTACACATGTGTCACGGGCAATATATATATATATATATGCATGCATATGTATATATGCATGCAAGCATATGTACTTATAGATGTATGTGTGTATGTTTATATGTAGGTGTGTATCTTTTCTAGTGAATGCTTAACTATCTCCTGGGCAATCTGTATTTCCACTTTTCTGTTTAGGTGTTAGTCATGGACTTCATACAGCTGATTTGTTGAAACAGTGGAAATCTATTATGGTGCAGGAGTGGCAGAAACGTTAGCACGCTGGGCAAAATGCTTAGCGGTATTTCGTCTGTCGCTACATTCTGAGTTCAAATTCCGCCAAGGTCGACTTTGCCTTTCATCCTTTCGGAGTCGATTAAATAAGTACCAGTTACGCACTGGGGATGATATAATCGACTTAATCCGTTTGTCTGTCTTTGTTTGTCCCCTCTGTGTCTAGCCCCTTGTGGGCAGTAAAAAAAGAAAAAAAAAAAAAGAAGTAGCTTGCTTACCAACCACATGGTTCTGGGTTCAGTCCCACTGCATGATACCTCAGGCAAGTGTCTTCTGCTACAGCCTCAGGCCAACCAAAGCCTTGTGAGTAGATTTGGTAGACGGAAACTGAAAGAAGCCCGTCGTATATATATGTATATATATATATATATATATATATATATATATATATATATAATGCATATATATATATCTTCGTGCGGGTGACACGTAAAAGCACCCACTACACTCTTGGAGTGGTTGGCGTTAGGAAGGGCATCCAGCTGTAGAAACTCTGCCAAATCAGATTGGAGCCTGGTGTTGCCATCCAGTTTCACCAGTCCTCAGTCAAATCGTCCAACCCATGCTAGCATGGAAAGCGGACGTTAAACGATGATGATGATGATGATGATGATGTGTATGTGTGTGTATTTGTGTTTCTGTGTTTGTCCCCTACCATCGCTTGACAGCTGATGCTGGTGTGTTTACGTCCCCGTAACTTAGCGGTTCAGTAAAAGAAACCAATAGAATAAGTACTAGGCTTCTAAAGAATAAGTCCTGGGGTCGATTTCTTCGACTAAAGGCAGTGCTCCAGCATGGCCACAGTCAAATGACTGAAACAAGTAAAAGAGTATCCAATGTCCATTGAAGATTTTTTTACTCACTTGTTTAAAAAAGAATTCTGCACATGCAAACCTAACAACACCAGCAGCATTGAATCCACCCAAAGGCATCTTCTATAATCAACTGTCTCTTCTATTTATTCAACTGAATTGTGCCATTTGTGTTTCTAATTTACTCTTTCAGTCATCTTCTTTCCTTTGGAAGTCATCTTATCTCTTTGTCTCTCATGCTTATTTTGGTTTCTGACATTCTTGCCTTCAGTAAAATTAATATATTATTTGATCATCAGCTAATGGTATTTTTTCTGTTTCTTTGTTTCAGATGGGTAATTGCATCTATTGCAATTCTTTGGTTCCTTTTAACACAGAAACATGTGTTGTATGTGAAGGTCCAATTCCAGTTCAGAATCAGCCCAAAGCCAGTATTAAGTTGACTGACCGACTTATTTGCAAACTCTGTGGCACTGCTAATCCTTGCAACCTGTCTTCTTGTGTCATTTGTGACTCTAAACTTTCTCCAGCCACAGACCTTAAGGTAAAATATTGTTCATTGACAGGATTAAAAAAAAAAAAAAAAAAACCCATGCCTCTATTTTTCCCTCTTTTTTTCTCTCTCTCAGCCATATTCATATACATGTGCACACGCATGCACCACAAACAACTAAATAAAAGGACACTATAATTAGGCAAATTAGGCAGCTTATATGTGGTTGGACAATCTGCTGGAAATAGTAGCCAAATTGCTCCTTACTTGATAGCTAACTATAAAAATAGGAAGGGTACATTGGATGACGTAGTTCTCGATATAGTGTATCAAGAACTATATTATCTAATCTTATGTATATATGTATGTGTGTGTGTGTGTGTGTGTGCATGTGTGCTTGCATGCGTGTGTGCATGCATGTCAAACAGACTTCAAAGGCAGTTCTATATTTAAGAGATGAGGCATTATGTACATTATTTACACGGTTTACATCTGATGGATATTCGTCCTCATCTTGTTTGTTGTTAACACAACGTTTCGGCTGATATAACCCTCCAGCCTTCTTCAGGTGTCTTGGGGAAATTTCAAACCTGGGTTCTCATTCCTAAGGTATTTTTCGATGATGTTGTTGTTGGATTTTTAGAAATTTTTTTTAATTTTCAGGTTTTTAACATTTGTTTTATTTAATTATTCATTTATTTTATTTTATTTTTTATTCAGAAATTTCCTGACAGTGTAAACCAGCAAGACATACCACTTGAATCAAAGTTTGTAAAATGTTCAAAATGTCTCCGCATCAATAATGCTGATGCTCGTTTCTGTGACTGGTGTGGCAACAAAGTAAGTGGATATAATTTTGTGTTTGTTTATTGAATAGTTGTCACTGAATAACCTTAATTATTGCTTGTACTATAGGTGATTAGACTGGTTACATTAGCTTAGATGAGGAGGTTTAATTAGGCTGAAGCATGTTTGGAGTTGTCACCATACTTCTCAAAGATCAAACCCAATCTCCACAGTAAGCAACCATTCAGTTTTTGATTAGAGTTGTCTTCCTTGTCACTCTGAACAAGAATTATCGTTAGCACTAATGACTTGTCTGTTCAGTAACATTTCTTATTGACTCACTATATTAAGTATGTTAACCATCCCTCACTTAGCTATATTGTTAAACATAGTTGGCTGACTGGATGATCTACCTGTTGGCAACTCTTTCTTGCTTCTCAATACTCAGATAATATCACTTCTAATGTTGCACATCGCAACAAGTATAAACATCCACCCATAGGCTTCACCAACTACTCCAACTTGTAAGTCTCAAAATCTTATCAATTTCACATTGACAGGATCCTGCTGAGAATTTTCAAAGCATTGATGCCAGTGCAGCCTGACTGGCTCCCGTGCTGGTGGCATGTAAAAAGCACCATTTGAGCGTGGCCGTTGCCAGTGCCACCTGACTGGCTCCTGTGCTGGTGGCACGTAAAAAGCACCATCCGAGTGTGGTCGATGTCAGTGCCACCTGACTGGCTCCCGTACCAGTGGCATGTAAAAAGCACCATTCGAGCATGGTTGATGCCAGTGTTGCCTGACTGGCCCCATGCCAGTGGCATGTGAAAAACACCATTTGAACATGGTTGATACCAGTGCCGCCTGATTAGCCCTTGTGCTGGTGGCACGTAAAAAGCACCATTCGAGTGTGGTCGATGTTGAGAATAACTGCCTACCATAACAGAATTGGGTTCCTTAAACCAAAGTGTCACATGAAAAGCACCCAGTTCACTCCTGTGGAATGGTTGGTGTTAGGAAGGGCATCCAGCTGTAGAAACGCAGCTGAATCAGACAATGGGACCTTGTGTGGCCCCTGGCCTTACCAGGTTCCTGCCAAACCGTCCAACCCATGCCGGCATGGGAAAATGGACGTTAAATGATGATGATGATGACGATTCCCGATGTACTTATGCACCCTTTTCTCTTTATGACATTTCTGATGTTCACTTTTCTCTCTTTTTGTGTTTTATTCTGTGTATTGTGAATGTATTTTTAGTTTCCGTTGCTGTCTTTCTTTGCCTGACTTCTATGGGTGCTTTGTGTCCCCTCTTTTAACCTTTTCTGATTTAAGCTGCAGAGCACTTGAGCACTGTATCCAATAACCTTATTATATATTACGCACACACACATGTACATATCACACATGTACATATCACACATATATAAACATATGCATACATATGCTCCCCTGTGTGTGTGTGTGTGTGTGTGTGTGTGTGTGTGTGTCTAAATGTCATAGCCATTGCTTTCCTCCGACTGTTTTATTTAACAAAAAGCAAAAAGAATGATTCGCTTGTTTTGTCTCTGGTCTCTGCATAAGAGCAAGTCTACAATCTCTTATTGACATACCATGTCACTTTTATCTGTAATAGTCTCTTGTTTTAACACTGTTCCTATCAGTGGTTGATGCAAAAACACTTGACACTTCTCAATTGATATGTCTCAGATGATATGTTAGGGCAGAGGTTCTCAAGCACTGGGCATGTCAAAGAGGTTGTTAGGTAGTGGTGAGGTAACATAATTAACCCTTTCATTATCGTATTTACTTTGAGATGCTCCATGTTTCTTTCAATTAATTTTAACAAAGAATTTAGTAAAATAACTTCGTTATCATTCAGCTAGTGTTAGGAACATAAATTGTGACTAAGATTTGGTGGAAGATTTTAATTGAGAACTTATGAAAATAAGGCATTTGTACTACAGAGCCAGGGTCGAAATTAGCTAATGTCTCATTAGCATGATGTTACTTCTGTTTCTTTATCATTGTACTCTATTTCTCCGTTTCTTTATCTTTGTACTTAGGTATCTTTCATCTCCTTCTTTGTTAACCAATCGCTGTCCTTTTTAAATCTCTCCCAAACAGCCAAATCTCTCCACTTACATCCAATGTCCTCGTTGTAAAGCCACCAACCACGTGATGTCAACTTACTGTGCCAGTTGTGCTGCACTCATTGAACCTCCTCACCGAAATATTAACAATGAATTCAGGTTAGTCGATACCATCTAAGAGCAACCCTTGATGTTGGCACAGGTATGGCTGTGTGGTTAAGTAGTTCACTTCCTAACCACATGGTTCTAGGTTCAGTCCCACTGTGCGGCACCTTGGACAAGTGTCTTCTACTATAGCTCCAGGCCAACCAAGGTCTTAGGAGTGGATTTGGTTGATAGAAACTAGAAGAAGCCTACCATTGTGTGTGTGTGTGTGTGTGTGTGTGTGTGTGTGTGTGTGTGTGTGTGTGTGTGCTTGTCTTGGTATTGTGTGATAGTTGGAAAATGAGTGTCATTGTCACACAAGGACTGACATTCATTTTCAATCATCTGTGAGAAACCTGTCTTGTCATGGGGAAATGTTTCCCTGCTTGGAAACAGGTGAAGGTTGGAGACAGGAAGGTCATCCTTCTATAGAAAGTTTGCCTCAGTAAACTTTGTCCAACCCATACTAGCCATAGAAAAATGGACATCAAAACAATGATATATATATAAATATACATATATATATCTGATGGATTCTCTCATCGTAAACGACAAATGAGGGTTCAGTAAAATAAAGCATGAATCATGTTTTATGGATACAAATGTGTCCCATGAGGCCTGCTGGTGCCTTGCAAACTTTTTGGTAAAGAGAAGAAATTGAGGACATGCACACACTCAAATGTTTACTTATATATGTATGTATGCATATAATACATATGTGTGTGTATCTACCAATCTCTCTCTCTCTCTCTCTTTATATATATATAAATATATATATAGTTGGAATTTACAAAAAAAAAAACAAAAGATGAAGATGGGTATATAAACAGCAAACAGATGTATTAGTTTAACGCTAAGGAAGTGAGAAAGTCTTTTACATTTCGAGCCTACGCTCTTCAGCAGAAAGGATCACAGAAATAAGCAGAAAGAGAAAATAAAAATGGTTTAGTGGCTAGCAATCAATCATGGCGAATGCCGGACAGAGGTGGTCAGACAGGAGAGCTAGGAAGAAGGGGAGATTAAAAGTAGTGGTGATCCCAAAACATAGGTATGTCTGCATGTGTATGTGTGTGTGTGGATATATATATATATATATATATATACCGAGGGTATGAGAGGTATTGGTATCTAGAAGACCCAAAGAGTGTCAGGTAATGCTAAGTAAGTGCTATGGACAGACCGTGATTAAACTCTTGGTTCGATAATGATACGAGTGAGGAGTTTAACGTGGGTCTTGTATTAGCATGCATATATATATATATTAAATGTCCTGAAAACTCCTCACTGTCTTGGATTTGTTATCTCATTCAGTCTAATATATATATATATATATATATATATATATATATATATATATATATATATATATATATATATATATATATATATATATATTAGACCGAATATAAAAATCAAACTAAGCAACAAGGATTTCAAAGGTGATTGCAGTACGCATGTTTCAAAGGTGATTGCAGTACGCACGTTTCATGCTACTCCATTTATTTAAGTAATGCGAGCATTACATTAAATGCAATATGAAGAGCAATCTTCAGCTGCACGAAAATGCAGAAAATTACAGTAGAATAGACATATTATAATTGTGACAACATTTCAAATCCAAGTGGGAGAAAGAATAACATAAAAATCCAAGTGGGAGGAAGAATACATAAATCCATCTTGACATAGCCGAGTCTATCAGGCTGATTTTTATGTTATTCTTTCTCCCACTTGGATTTGAAATGTTGTCACAATTATAATATGTCTATTCTACTGTAATTTTCTGCATTTTCGTGCAGCTGAAGATTGCTCTTCATATTGCATTTAATGTAATGCTCGCATTACTTAAATAAATGGAGTAGCATGAAACGTGCGTACTGCAATCACCTTTGAAATCCCTGTTGCTTATTTTGATTTTTTGATCACCTATCCTTTTGGAATGGTTTTTGTATAATACCATACCATACAATATTCTGGTGCCTACACATAAGTACCATATTCAATCTCTCTCTCTCTCTCTATATATATATATATGTATAGTGTTTATATGTATATAATGTCTGTTATCAAGAATCTGACATCAAAACCTACCATGTGAAGTTATATCAGTTTCTATGTCTTATTTAAAGTAAAATGTTCTCCATAAAGTAAGATTTCATAAATGATAAAAACCTTTATTTTATCTTTTTCGTTTGTCTTCTTTCAGTGGACCAACAAATCCAATCAACACTGTGAGTGGACTTTTATTTATATTTTGCTCGTGTAATCAAAATATCAATGTTTGTAAAATTCCTTTTATGTATCGGAATAAAGAATATTGTCTTACATCAGTTGTAAGCGATAACCTTAAGTAAATAATAATATTGACAAGATTTTGATAAGAAATGAAATGTAGCTGTATAAATTAATGTTTTATAATCCTAGACTCAAGATAACCCTCTTTGATAAGGCAGCCGTTTTATGTGGTTCCACTGTTTACAGATTTTGTATTTTTACTAAAAGACTCAATATTCTGCTTCTGTTTACTCTCTTTTTATTCTTTTGTTTTTCTTTTAAGTTATTAAAACTGAC
This sequence comes from Octopus bimaculoides, assembly GCF_046866305.1. Lineage (NCBI taxonomy): Eukaryota > Metazoa > Mollusca > Cephalopoda > Octopoda > Octopodidae > Octopus > Octopus bimaculoides. The sequence continues at coordinate 340,372 of NC_142933.1, read as the reverse complement.
TCGATTTCCTTTCATGGTCTCTTTATAAAGACAGACACTTCAGAAAAGGATAAGAGCAGTCCCCCTAATAAGGCAGTTATTTTACTTAGTACCGATATCGTATATGATTTTAAGTTAGTCAAAGAATTGAGGTAGCTTTTTGGGGGTTTGGATCCCAATACTCCTTGCTCTTAGCACTACAAGAATGACTTTGGTTCTGGTGTTCCATGTTTTAACTTGTCCCTCATTCACCTTTGCATAGTCAGTAATCTGTTCGAGTTCTTTTGCTGCTATATTATGGCCACATGGGACTGCTGTATCAATAAAGAAGATTTCATGGAACACTTTGACAACCAATATGATGTTCTGATCAATATTATTATTATTATTATTATTATTATTATTATTATTATTAAGGCAGTGAGTTGGCAGAATCGTTAGCGTGCTGGACAAAATGCTTAGCAGTATTTCACCTGTTGCTATCTTCTGCTTTCAAATTCCACCGAGGTCGATTTTGCCTTTCATTGTTTCGGGGTCAATAAATTAAGTGCCAGTGAAACACTGGGGTCGATGCAATCAACTATCCCCCTCCCACCAAATTCCAGGCCTTGTGCCTATAGTAGAAAGGATTATTATTATTATTATTATTATTATTATTATTATTAAGGCAGCGAGCTGACAGAATCGTTAGCATGCCGGGTGAAATGCTTAGCAGTATTTTCTCTGCCACTAGGTTCTGAGTTCAAATTCCACCGAGGTCGACTTTTGCCTTTCATCCTTTTAGGGTCGATGAATTACGTTCCAGATCATTGCCAGTGCCCCTGGACTGGCTCTTGTGCGGGTGGCACATAAAATACACCGTTTTGAGCGTGGCCGTTGCCAGTACCGCCTGACTGGCCTTCGTGCGGGTGACACGTAAAAGCACCCACTACACTCTCTGAGTGGTTGGCGTTAGGAAGGGCATCCAGCTGTAGAAACTCTGCCAAATCAGATTGGAGCCTGGTGTAGCCATCTGGTTTCACCAGTCCTCAGTCAAATCGTCCAACCCATGCTAGCATGGAAAGAGGACGTTAAATGATGATGAGACATTAGGACTGATGCGGTCGACAAGCCCCTCCCCACAAAATTTCAGTGCCTCTATAGTAGAAAGGATTATTATTATTCACGCCAGGCTAAATACTTAGCGGTGTTTTACCTATCTTTACATTCTGAGTTCAAATTCTGCTGAGGTTGACTTTGCTTTCATCCTTCTGGGGTCAATAAAATAAGTATCAGTTGAACACTTATGTCAATGTAATTAACTTATCCCCTCCCCCAAAATTGCTGCCCTTGTGGCAAAATTTCAAACCATTATTATTATTATAGTGGTAGTGGTGATGGTGGGCTCACAAAATTGTTAGTATGTTGGACAAAATACCTAGCAGTACTACTTCTGGGTCTTCATTTTTCTAATTGATTTGTTAAACCAGTTGTCATAGATACGTAATTAAACTGGTTGTCATAGATACATAATTAAAAACCATCTCCAAATACAAAAAAAGTTGTTCTTAAATATTGTTTCATGGAGATATCACAAAGAATATTCTTTTGTTGTCTTCAAATCTTAATCTCTTTTACCTTCCTCTCCACTCCTGCCCACCACACACTAAAGGGCCACTGGACAATGGCTCAGAGCACTAACCATTCCTCAAGATCCAAGCAGTCAACTGGCACTCAGACCATTGGCCTCTTCTACCCATCGCAACGAGAAATGACAAAGAAAGAAATGGAAGATGAAGAAAAGAAGTCTTATGAGAAACAACTGAGAGACAGGCAACCACTTCTCACAGCCATCAGTCCAGGGCGAGGTAAATTAGTCCGTTTTCATTAGTCTAATTAGAGACGGTCCATTGTTAATTTATACTTTTTTTACTGTTAGTTTACCTGATTCTATCTTTTAGTTTTTACTCATTTCATTCATTGGACCGTGGCCGTACTGTAGCACTGCCTTGAAGGTTTTAGTCAAGCAAACCAACCCTAGTACTTTTTTTAAAGTCTGGTACTTACTCTATTGGATCTCTGCTTGCTGAACTGCTCAGTTACAGGGACGTAAACAAACCAACACTAGTTGATAAATGGTGGGGAGGAAACAAACACAAAGACACTCACACACTTGATGGGCTTCCTCACAGTTTCCATGTACCAAATTCACTCACAAGGTATTGGTTTGCCTGGGGTTATAGTAGAAGATGCTTACCCAAGGTGTAGAGGGACTGAACTGGAGCTTCTTAACCACATGGCCATGCTTGTGCCTTTTTGTCAGACCCACAAAATCAAAGCACTTACCTGAAATGAGGGAGAAGTTCTGCCTTGTTTAGCTGCTCCTTGATGTCTCCCATACATTGGGTACAGTAACCATTTCAGGTTTGTGCAATTTAGCCAAAGATGATCTGAAAGAAATAACTCAAAGTGGCCATTGGCCAGTATTTGAATAACATAGACAAATACAGGTCTATCAAATACTATACAGTATAAATTCCTGAATTATTAAGATTATTTAGAGGCTGTATTGTAATTACTAAATATGCAATTAAGACCAGCGCCAAATGAGAAAGGGGAGATAATCTCAAACCTCCACTAATCTTTCAGTTTTACAGATGAACCACAGCAGCATTCTTCAGTCCAACCTAATTGAGGAACGACAGTTTCTCTTTGTGTTATTTTTTTCAGTCCTTTTCTGTCTACTTGTCTGTCTGTCTGTCTGCCTCATTGATTTCTTTACAGCCCAAGCAGTTACATTCCCCCCTTCCCTCTCCCCATACACTTTCCTTCTCTTTTACAGACAAAGGGAGAAAGCTTGAAGCAAAGCATCAGATTCTATACTATTCCCAGCTTCTGGACTCATCAAATTTTGTGATCCATCCTATGTGCCTGCTTCTCCCTCTTTCTTTCTTTCTCTCTCTCTCTCTCTCTGTCTCACCTCACATGTTTCTCTTGGTTGTTCATTGTAGGTTTTTGGAGAAAACAAGTGGAACATATCTGCCATCATCTCAAAGTCCATACCAAAATTGCGCGGAGTTTCGAGCTCTAATTGCAGAACCACGCATGGGAAGGGTATAATCTCTCTCTCTCTCTCTCTCTCTCTCTCTCTCTCTCTCTCTCTCTCTCTCTCTCTCTCTCTCTCTCTTTCTCTCTCTTTCTCTCTCTCTCTCTCTCTCTCTCTCTTTCTCTCTCTCTCTCTCTCTCTCTCTCCCTCTCTCTCTTCTCTCTCTCTCTCTCTCTCTCTCTCTCTTTCTCTCTCTCTCTCTCTCTCTCTCTCTCTCTCTCTCTTCCTCCTCTCTCTCTCTCTCTCTCTCTCTCTCCTCTCTCTCTCTCTCTCTCTCTCTCTCTCTCTCCTCTCGTTTATTCTGTAAAGTCAAACCTTTTGGCTTAAAGGAGAAGTTGTATCATTGTCACTGTGCACACATTTGTTGTATATTTTTTTCTTTTTTACTGTTTTCTATCTGTTTTCCCATAATAATGAAGATGGGATGGATAGTTCTTTCACTGCCAAATATTTGCAAAGCTAATGTTTCTGCCAGTCCATTCCATTATTTTGGTGAAATTTCCAATAAAAAAGAAACCACAGATTTCTAAGGGAAGCTTAATAAGAATGGAATTCTTGTGTATAGTGCTCAGGTGCACTGCAACGCATCAAAGGTGCAGGTGCAGTGCATAGAATTATGCGCAAAAGTCAGGCAAGTGAACAGTGTATGAGTCATGGTATACAGGTGTGCATGCGTATGGAGGGTGGGGGGATATCAGGTGTAGTGTTGGTGAATTCCAGGAAGCATTGGAAGTTTTAAAGGATGTAATGTCTTGGCAACTAACAACTGATGCTGGTAGTTTGTTCCATGCTTCAGCAACTCTGAGTGTGAAAAAATGTTTCTGAAAGTCATGGAGCCATGCTGTCTTCTGACTTTGTAGGTTTGCCTACATATGTTAGACACATGGAGCTCAAAAAGGTGCTCAAGGGTTTGTTGGCGTGATGGTTAATAATTTTGTGGGTATTTGCAAGTCAGTTGCCAGATGCTGGAGCTTCGATGTATCTCTGCCCAGAGAAGCAAAGCGTTCAGAGTATGGTAGATGCCTGATGGAGGGTATTTGCTTGGTTGCACATCTCTGAACAGTTTCCAGGAGGTTAATGTCCTGAGCAAGATAGGGGTTCCAGACTGGTGATGCAAATTCCAAGTGTGGCTGCACCATGGCCATATATAGTCTTAAACAGATAACTGGAGAGCGGCTGACAAAGGGCTTGCTGAGTGATGCCAAGACACCCTCGGCCTTCGTGACAATTTTTGAGATGTGCTTTGTCCAGCACAAATTGCTGCTAACAGTAATGCCTATATCATGTTCACAAGGAGACTTCTTAATATTATTGTTGTGGAGAGAGTATGTGAATGCTGGGTTTTTCCTCCCAAAATGCATGGTGGTACACCTGTCCGCAGTCAGCTTGGTTTGCCAGACTGCGAGCCATTGTTGCATTCCATCCAGGTTCGATTGCAGGAAAGATCTATAGTGTTCAGGATCTGTCCTTTTTATCTCAAGGTACAGCTTGATGTCATCTGCATATTTCTGTACTGTGACGTTCTTTCATTGATGTATGCAACAAACAAAAGAGGACCAAGAACAGATCCCTGTGGTACACCAGATGACACCTCATGTGGTACACCAGATGACACCTCATGTGGTACACCAGATGACACCTCATGTGGTACACCAGATGACACCTCATGTGGTACACCAGATGACACCTCATAGGGTCAGTATAGAACTGGTGCTACCAATATATATCTGGTACTTATACCAATCCAGAAGAGGGAATGGAAGATTCAGCTTTGGCAGCAATTCAGGAACCAAACAACCTGCAAAATATTTATTTTGAAACTCTACCATTTCTATGACTTCATGATAAACATGTTGATTTCTTTGAATTTGAGGCTCTTTTTAGGATCATATTTCAAAAACAGACAAAATAATGTTTATAAATATTCTAATAATGATAGATATATACTAACATGCTTGTAGTAATATATCTATCCATCCATCCATCCATACATACATACATACATACATACTACAGTTCTATATTTAAGAGATGAGGAATTATGTACATTATTTACATTTGACGGATATTTGTAGTTCAAAACATGGTCCAAAACCTGGTTAGGGAAGGAATCTCCATTCTGAGGAAGAAGGAATGGGTAAAGGAAGAATATACGTCTCAAAACCAAAACAGTCCCAAAATAAAGATTTCCTTTTGTGTAGCCTGAGATTAATGTGTTTTTGCGTGTTGTCTTCTATTGAACAGCTTGTGTCGGGAACAATTCATGAAGACAGTTTTGAAATGAGTTTGACTTTAAACTTTGCACTTTATCAACCGAAATCTAACCTCACCAATGGCCACACACCATCGCGATCTGCTGACAATCTTCAATCACCATATCGAGAAACAAATATTTTAGATACTTTCCGAAGTGAATCTTCTCTAGGTAAAACTTTCTATTCTACTGTTTTATATTTCAGGACAGAATTCCATAAATATTTATCATGTTAAGAGAGTATTGTAGTTTGCTGGAAGCATTGTGTGTTGTTTGTGAAATGTAATATGTCTAGAATGGTACGGCAACACAGAGTGGACTATAATAACTGTTAGAAATAATTTAATTATTCATAGTTTAATATATTTTGGAATATAAAAATTCCTTCTTCAGAGATTGCTAGGAAGTTTGTAAAGACATTTTGTAAAGGAGTGGAAGCCCCAGAATTTGGGTAAACTTCATTGTGTGTGTGTGTGTGTGTGTGTGTGTATCTATATATGCGTATATGTAGGTATGCATGTATGTATGTATCTCTATGCATGTATATATGTATGTATGTGTGTATGTATGTATGCATGTATGTATCTATGTATGTATCTGTATGTATGTTTGTCTGTCTGTCTGTCTGTCTGTCTGTCTGTCTGTATGCATGCATGCATGTATGTATGTATGTGTGTGTGTATGTATGTAAGTTTGTGTATTGATGGAAGAATGGGTGTGTGTCTATGTTATTTAGAAATGCATGGGTGGATGTATGTGAATTTGCATTTAAAAACAAGAGTAAACGTTCTGAAGACATGTGGTAATTGATTTATTCGTGTTGTTACTGTTACACACTCACACATGCACATGTATATATACCAACATATATGCATAGCCATATATTATACATTCATGCTCACACACACAAAGCAAATATATGCATGCACACATCCCAATACATACGCATTGTATTGACCAAGTCATTAGTGTTGGACAAAATACCTTGTGGTATTCATTTCAACTTTATTTTTCATCCTTTTAGAATTGAAAAATAAAATACAAGTCCTTTCTCTCTCTCTCCCTCTCTCTCTCTCTCTCTCTCTCTCTCTCTCTCTCTCTCTCTCTCTTTCTATCCCCTCTCTCTCACTCATTTTCTGTCTGTCTTTGTTTCTGTCTTCTCTCTGTCTGTCTGTCTCTCTCTCACTCACTCACTGTCTGTCTGTCTCTCTCTCTCTCTCTCACTCACTCACTGTCTGTCTGTCTCTGTCTCTGTCTCTCTCACTCACTCACTCTCTGTCTGTCTCTGTCTCTCTGTGCCTCTGTCTCTCACTCACTCTCTGTCTGTCTCTCTCTCTCATTCACTCTGTCTGTCTCTCTCTCACTCACTCTCTGTCTGTCTCACTCTCTGTCTGTCTGTCTGTCTGGCTCACTCACTCACTGTCTGTCTGTCTGTCTGTCTGGCTCACTCACTCACTGTCTGTCTGTCTGTCTGTCTGTCTCTCTCTCTCATTCACTCTGTCCGTCTGTCTCTGTCTCTGTCTGTCTCACACTCTCACTCTCTCTCTCTCTCTCATCCGTCTTTCACTGTATCTCTTAAACATACCACATGAGCTACGACCATAACAACAATCTATCATTATAGAATCAATGTTGCTTTCTTCGTTTGTGCAGTTTCTGGAGAGACCAGTGATGTATCAATGGTGTCATCTAGCAACAAGAAGAAGAAGAAGACTCGACGCCTCAACTCTAAAAAGCATAAACTCTCAGTAAGCACCGGATTCCTTATAAAACTAATCACATGACTAATTGATGAATGGCAGAATGTTGAACTTAAGAAATCCCGGATAATCTTGTAATCACACTTTTACATTCTTTGTTTAGGAAGAATGGTAAATGTCTGGAACATTAGATCCTTTCACTGGTCGCAGAAGCTCAAAGGACCAAATTCTTTTGTAGGTTAAGTTTTAGCAACAAAAGTGCAAGCATGGGTATGTGCTGGAGAAGTTCACTTCACTGAACGGCACCTTGGGCAAAAGTCTTCTATTGTAGACTTGGGTCAACTCATATCTTGTTGATGGATTTGGTGGACAGGAGCTGAAGAAAGAGCTTCTGAAAGTAAGTTTCCCAGGTTTCTTACAGTTTCTACCAACCAAATCCACTCACAAGGTTTTTGTCGGCCCAAGGCTATAGTAGAAGACACTTGCTTAAGGTACCACACAGTGGGACTGAACTCGGAACCAAGTGGTTGGGAAGCAAGCTTCCTACCACACAACCACTCCTATAATTCTATCATTTCACTGCCTTATTCCATGATGAAATATATTATGATCCCGCAAACTAATTATTTTTGTGTAGGCATTTAATCCTCCAACATTCATAGTTCGCTGTCAGATGTAATGCTTCTTTATTCACATTCTTTTGAATTAATCACATATTATCTCATTGTTTCAAGATTTCAATGATGTGAATTGTTTATTTTCAAAATGACATTGTAGGGTATGCATGAGAGGCTGAATCTGGCCAGTTCAAACATAAAGCAAAGTAGAATATTTGGGCCTGATATGGCTTTGGTTGGTGTGAATGTCATACTATATCCGATGTAGAAATGATGCTGATTGATGTCATATTTTTTACAGGCAATTGACAAGAAATTGTTCCAGCAACTTTGTGTTAACGGAGAGAGTGATATCAAAGAACTCCAACGCCTTTTTGATGAAGTCAGTATTTCTCGTAATAAGACAATTTCATGACATCATTTTCCTTTTATATATTGTTTTATTTATTTATAATTTTTGTTGTATTATTTAATTTCCAGAAAAAAGTGGAATGGTTTCTGCAGAATTTGCATATTTGTATTTCTTTAAAAGAAATTCCAAAAATTTCTACATTAAGGAATCATTTCCATTATTGACCAAATGCAAAGAATGACAAGGCACGGATGTGGCTTGTTTGCCATCCATGTTGCCTTGGGTTCAGTCCCACTGTGTGGCGCCTTGGAGTGCCTTCTGCTCTAGCCCCAGAGCCTTGTGAGAGGATTGGTAGACAGAAACTGAAAGAAGCCTGTTGTGTGGGTGCGGCTGTGTGTATGTGTGTGTGTGTGTGTGTGTGTGTGTGTGTGAGGCAGGCTGGTTGGCTATATCCCGAAAAACTGGCTTCCCAACCACATGGTTTTAGGTTCAGTTCCATGACGTGGCTCCTTGGGCAAATGTCTTCTGTTATGGTCCTCAGCCAACCAATACTTTGTGAATGAATTCAGGTCGACAGAAACTGAAAGAAGTCTGTCATGTGTGTGTGCGTGTTTGTCCCAATCACTTGCTGACTGCTGTTGGAATGTGACTTTGTGGTTCAGTAAAAGAGATCAATAGAACAAGTGCCAGGCTTAAAACAGATGAGTACTGGTGGAGGGGGGTCAATGCGTTCATCTAAAAAGTCTTTGAGGTAGTGCTCCAGCATGGCCACAGCTTAATGACTGAAACAATTAAAAGATAAAAGATAAAGACACCAAAATAGTTTCTCATTAAAACTGATGCTGAGAGTTTGTCTCAAAATTCAAGTTTCATACCAAAATGTGTTTTGCCTGAAGATGAAACTCTGGTGGTGAGACAGACTCTTGTCTTCAAAACTTTCAGATGGATTGGTAATAAAAGGGTTAAGAAGAATTCTTGAGATTTGAGGAGACTTGTTGTCATTAGATCTCAAGATAAAATACCCGCTAACTAAATTAACATGCACTAGTGTAAATATGATGATGATGATCATAATAATAATAATAATAATGATAAATACAGAAAATTGCACTACTGGGCACAGCACACATCCTACGCAAAACACTTTCAATACAGTAACCATAAGAGCACCACAGCAAACCACAGCACATACCCAAGGTGCACAGAGCTGCGCTCGGTAGTGAAGTGAAAGCACGCTATAAAAATAAAACTACTGAACAATAATAATAATATGTAATTTCAGGGTGCTGATCCAAACTGTACAAATAAAAATGATTTCTCAATTCTTTGTGTGGCTGTGAAGAATAAGCACAAAGACTGTATACCTGTCATTGTCCAGGCTGGTGCTGATATACACCGTAAAGGCCCTGTATCTTGGTAAGTATGATCCCGTTTCACAAAAGGAATTTAAGTAACATTATATTGATTAAATATCTGAGACAAGCTACCATCATTAATAAGATTATTATTTTTCAGACTGTCAGCAAAAACTTTTGCCATGAAGCATTTTGGCCAAATGGGATCTGTGTCAGTGGGCTTAGGGTTAAAAAGTGTGACCTTATTTCTTATGGTTTGTAGACATAGTATGGGTGAATGGTTCCAAGTTTTGTCTCTCAATTATCAAGTCCAGGGTTCAATCCTTCCACCCCACCGTGAAGCATCTTTTAACAGATGCAGTGATGTTTGTGTAGCTAAGAAGTTTGCTTCCCAATCACATGGTTTTAGGCTCAATCCCATTGCATGGCACCTTGGACAAGTGTTGTGTCTTGTATGACTTCAAGCTGACCAAAACCTTGTGAGTGGATATGGTGGATGGAAACTGAAAGAAGCCCATCATACTCACACACACATATATCTGGTTAATGTTAACTGTTAGAAGGAAGAGTATTTGATGTGATAGCGAAGATTAATATTTTTCTTTTGGTTGAGTCAGCTTCTTGCTTTCTGAGTTTGGTCTGTAGATGCACAGGGTCTTTCGGCAGGGGTCTTGTTCACCCACAAATGGAACCAAGAATAGCAAGAAAAAAAAAAAAAAACATCCTGTTAAACCTTTCGACTGATGCCAGCTTGGAAAAATGAATGTTAAATAGTGATAATGGTATATGTATGTATATCTGTATGTATGTAGTGTATTTGTGTGTGTGCACACATTTCTGTGCCTCTCTGTCTTGACATCATGTGATAGTTATAAACAAACATCACCATCATAAAGTTATAAACAAATATCTCCATCATTTCTTCCAGTTTTAGTTTACTCTTCTCAGAGAATGTATTCTTTCTGACAGATATTCCTTTGTGATGACATCACCAATGTTTACCATCCTTGTTGTGATTTTATTTTAATGAAACTGTGGAATGAGTGAATCGATCGCATAGTTAATAGGAAAAATGACGATATGATTTTCTTCAAAACTTTCACTGTATTGCTGTTGTCCATAATTTCTAAATGAATTTTTCGTAAATAATGGTTTTAAACTGCATTCTATAAATTCAAAAGTTTGCTTTAGAAGCATTGAGATGTATTGAAAGATTCAGAAATAATTTATTCTCAAACGCATGATAATGCTAATACAATAGCATGAACAGGATAAACCAACCATATATTGCAGAAAAATTTGTTACTGGCCAGCCATGAGCCTTGAACTCACATCCCTGTGATTACGTGTCAAGTGGTTTACAGGGATGTGTGTTTGAGTCTCATGGCTGGCTGGTAATGATTTTTTCCTGCAATGTATGGATATTTTATCCTGTTCATGCAATTGTATTAACATTATCATGCATTTGAGAATAAATTATTTCTGTATCTTTGCATTCTATAAATATTTAATCAAGTCAAAAACACATCCTGCAGCATTGCAATTCTGAAGAACTTTATTTATTTTACTTTGCAGTAAAGGAAACACAGTTTTACATGAAGCTGTCAAATTAGGAGATGAAGGTCTTGAGATTATTGACACACTACTTCGGTAAGTAAACAGTTTCCTTTTTTTTTTTACTCTTTAATACAAACAAATGAAATTATTTTCAACTGTATATAATATAACACTTTGGTGTAACAATAGCATAAATATAGAGCTGAAAATTCATCTGTACAAAACAGTAATACTGCCAATAGCAATCTATGCAGTTGAGATCTGGACGATGACAGCAAAAATCACCCCCTAATTGATGTATTTCATCAGTAGTGTCTCAGAAAAATCCTAAAAATCACTGAGGTACAGTGACAAATGAAGCCATTCTGTAAGCAACAAGAGTAAGGCCTCTGCCTGCAATTGTAACCGGATGATGAATGAGAATGGCCGGACACATACTAAGGCTGCCAGAGGAGAGGTTTGCCAAAACAGCCATGGGCTGGAATGCTGCTGGAAAGTAAGAAAAGAAGAGGTCAGCCAAGGAAGACATGGTGTAGCACTTTCAAAGAAGACCTATGCGGACTGAACATCAATCACCTGGGAAGAAACATACTGGTTGGCCAGAGACGGAGATAATTGGAGATCACTGACTGCCCAGTGTGCCACTCAAAGGCACTAACAGATCTAAGAAGGAGAATATATATACACCAGGAAATGTTTATTAAATTAGACATGACCTAGATTAATATTGACGGAACTCATCTAAAACCATCTACTTCGTATTGGAGGCAGTGAGGACTAAATCATCTTTTTGAAGATGGTAGATACTTGTGTGGCTAAAAAGTTTGTTTCCCATCCGCATGAACCACAGCTTCAATCCCACTGAGTGGTGTCTTGGGCAAGTGTCTTCTATTATAGCTCCAAGCTGGCCAAATTTTCTGTGAAGACTAGTCTGACCATGGGGAAATATTAGCTTACTCGGAAACAGGTGGGGGTTGGTGACAGAATGGGCATCTACCTGAAGAAAATCTGACCGAATAAACCCTGTCCAATCCTTGTATGGAAAACTAGATGGTAAACGATGATGATAACACACACACACACATATATATATATATATATATATATATATATATATATATATATATATATATTACTGGTTTTAGTCATGTATTTACAGATCCACCCATAAAAATGTGTAACTTTTTCTTTTCTCAATTTAATGATTCAATTTCAATTGAAGAAATCATTTCAATTAAAATGACGACAAACTGTTTCTAGACAAATCAAAACTTACAAGCTCAGTGAATAATAATAATTTTAATTAGTGTTGATATTTTTAATGAAAGAGCCATTCAAAAGTTAGCGACAAAAAAGAAAAAACGAATGTTAAGAAATGGTTTTTCAGGTGAAGGGAAGCAATTACGGCAGTCATAAGATTTAAGTAGAACTAGAGTTGTCTCCCGTAAATTTCTTTTATACTCGCTTTTTATGAATGATATAATCTCATTGGTTTTAGATTCCCAATGAGTCAATCGCTGATTTCATGCATGTCTGATGGAGGAACAAGTACCACACGATATTTTTTTAGACACTGGACAAATCGAAATCGTGGTAAAAGACAATTTCCTTAGGTGTTGCATTGTAGAATTTAACATTGAACAAGCTCGTTGGGAAGCAAACGTAACTATATAACCAAACATTCACGCCACAAATATAAATATATAGGCGCAGGCGTGGCTGTGTGGTAAGAAGATCGCTTCCCAACCACATGGTTCCGGGTTCAGTCCCACTGCGTGTCTTCTACTACAGCTTCAGGCCAACTAGAGCCTTGTGAGGGGATTTGGTAAATAGAAACAAGGCGGTGAGCTGGCAGAAACGTTAGCGCGCCGAGCGAAATGCTTAGCGGTATTTCGTCTGCTGCTACGTTCTGAGTTCAAATTCCGACGAGGTCGACTTTGCCTTTCGTCCTTTCGGGGTCGATAAATTAAGTACCAGTTACGTACTGGGGTCGATGTAATCGACTTAATCCCTTTGTTTGTCCCCTCTATGTTTAGCCCCTTGTGGGCAATAAAGAAATAAGAAACTCCGTGTGTGTGTGTTTGTCCTCCACCACTGCTTGGGTTTGAAACCAAGACCAAATTCTTGCAACAGATTGTCTGGTCACATCCAGGTCTGTGTTTATGCAGCAGTGTTGTGTGCTTAGCTTCTGCTTTACTCTTCATTATGCTACTTCGTGAATACCTTTGAAACAAGTTTGGTTATTACATATATTACATTCATCATCATAGTTATTTAACATCTTTCCATGCTGGCATGGGTTGAACGGTTTGGCTGAGAACTGGCAAGCCAGGAGGTCGCACCTGGCTCCAATTTGACCTGGCAACGTTTCTACAGCTGGATGCCTTTCCTAATGCCAACCACTCTGAGAGTATAGTGAAGACTTCTACGTGCTACCGGCCTAGGAGCCAGTCGGGTGGCACTGGCATCAGCCATGCTCAAACGGTACTTTTTACATGCCACCGGCACGGGTGTCAGTCAAGCAGCACTGGCATCGGTCACGCTCAATTGGTGCTTTTTACGTGTCACTGGCATGGGTGCCAGGCAGACGGCACTGGTATTGGCCACGTTATATATCATCATCATTCAACATCCGTTTTCTATGCTGGCATGGGTTGGACAGTTTGACAAGGAACTGCACCAGGCTCCATTGTCCGTTTTGGCGTGGTTTATCCAGTTGGATGTCAAATGACTGAAAGAATAAACAAAAAAGAATAACAACATGACTGTGGGTTCAATCTCAACTGAGCTGCACTTTGGCCAAGTAATTACCTTGGGCTGATCAAATCCTGTAAGTTCATCAGAAATGCCTATAGAAACAGTGGAGCATCAGACAAAATAGTTTGTGACATTTGCTTATTTGCATTTTGAGTTCAAATCCCAGCCAAGTCCATTCTGACTTTCCACCTTTATTCTTTTGACTTCTGAAAGTCAACAGAATAAGTAATGAGTTGATTTAATTAATTACTGTTAAGGCGGTGAGCTGGCAGAAATGTTAGCACACCGGGCGAAATGCTTAATGGTATTTCATCTGTCTTTATGTTCTGAGTTCAAATTCTGCCGAGGTCAACTTTGTCTTTCATCCGTTCGGGGTTGATAAATTAAGTACCAGTTGCATATTGGGGTCAATCTAGTTGACTGGCCCCCTCCCCCAAAATTTCAGGCTTTGTGCCTAGAGAAGAAAAGAATTAATTAATTACTGTTACTAATTGTTATTGGTATTCCGTCAGTTACGATGACGAGTGTTCCAGGTGATCTGATCAACAGAACAGCCTACTTGTGAAATTAACATGCAAGTGGCTAAGCGCTCCACAGACACACATACCCTTAACAGTTCTCAGGGAGATTCAGTGTGACAAGGCTGACCCTTTGAAATACAGGTACGAGTGAACTGGAAATTGAACTCACAGCCTTATGATTGAGATCTGAATGCCCTAACCACTGAACCAGGTGTGAGAAACTGTAGGAAACCAGTATAAGAAAATAAATCTAAATCAACCCCGTTTATTGTCTCCCATTTTGATACTTTTTTTCTTTTTTTTTTTTTGCAGATGTGGAGCTGAAGTAAGCAGAACGAATGACCGTGGCGAAACTGCCCACGATTTAGCCAAGAAGTGTGGCTACGATAAAATTACAACTCGGCTAATGTCCAGTCTTGGCCAAGCACAACTGGAGAAGCTTTTAAGTAACAAACTCTTACAAATAGATTAACCTTTCTGACCAAGGGAGCTTGATGCATTTCATGATGGCACCAATAGAAGAGCATACGAGGGATGCAGATATAAACACGCACACATTTATATTCAGAGGCCCTCCATAAGCTATTTTGTTTGGCTTATGCTTCCTTTTCTTGTTTTGAGATTGCAGTTTTTTTGTCTCTTTTAATCTAATTCATAAAACCTATCTTTTATTGGTTTCAGTTAAATGTTTTTATTAATTGTTTTAACTCGGTACTTGTTTTACCTTACTGTTGAGGATAAAAAGCAAAGTAGACCAGGCACGAAGGCACAGAACCCACATTTTTAGTGCAAGTACTGATTTCGCTGTTATATATTTAATGGCTTTCTGCCAGTTTCTAGCAACTAAATTTAACTTGCAAAGCTTTGGTGAATCTGACGCTGCTGTTGAAGAAACTTGCCCAAGGTACTACACAGTGGCATTAAACTCAGAAATATTTTATTGTAAATTGAACACAGCCATATTTATGCTCATTAATAACTTATCTTTTCACTTGTAAAATTTAAGATTTAAAAAAAAATTCTTCACTTGTATATCTAACCACATTCTCAACAAGTAACATATTTAATATGAATACAAATATTTTTTTATCTAAAGCTGTATTCTGTGTCACTTGTTGCATTGTCATCTACTTCATATCTTCTTTGTCTTGTTCCTCCCCCACAGCTGGAAGTTTAAAAGATTATTGAGCCAACCGGCAGTTATTTTTTTACTGCTAAATATTCCACTTTATTCTTCCAAAAAAAAAAAAAAATTTCCCTACAAAAAAAACCAATCAAAAATTTTCATGTGTAATAATATCAAAGATGTTTAGTTTTGCTAAACTAAAATTATGCTTTCTTTAGGCAAAATATCCTCACTGGTCACACGGTAAGAGATTAATTACCAAATATGAGTTTACTTGGTTGAACAGCAATTTCTTAAAGCCAGATATAAACAATATAAGAGAGGTCATATTTGAATAAAAAATTTCCCCAAAATTTTACTGTGAATGATATTGCAAAATTTCTGTTGGTCAACATTAATATATAATGGTATAAGTATTTTACAAAACATAACCCAAATGTTGATTACTTTGAAAATTATTTTTGAATCCAGGCAATTTACTCATTAGGGATACAGTCCTGAAATGGTTAAATAATTTCCACATGAAGATTAGCAGTACCTTAAGATTAGAAATCATTCCAAACCAATATTCAGATTAAGTTTGGCTAATAACTTCTAGAAGTACAGTTATCATCATGACCATTAATAGCTAATGGCAAAATAGATATAATGATACCAAATTTAATTTTTTGAAGAGAGAAGCAATATCAACAGCTGTTGCTAAAATTAAAGAAAAGTTCCATGGAAAAAAACAATATCAACAAACTAATTTAACAAATCATTAATTTATTCTGAGATGTTTTATGTTCAGTGCCGTTTTTCAGTTCACTTAATTTTAGTTTGTAGTCCATAATACACAGCTCCTTTTATACTGGACAAGCACAGGAAATACTGAGGAAATATAAAGACAGATTACTGCTACAGCGGCACCAATCTAGTTCAACTTTCCAGGTCATGGAAAAACATTGGCTGAACAATTTCGACATATTTAGCAGTAGGAGAAGTTGAGAAGGCGCTGTCAAAGGGAAGGGAGAGGAGAAAAAGAAAACACGCACTCACAATCCAATCCCTACTAGAGCTACACCTAAGTCTGATGCTGTACAAGGAAGAAGAAAATAATAATAATAATAGGTGTCAAAGAAGAGTCAGAAAGCTATAACACAAGTTAATGTTTTTTTTTTTCCTTTTTTTGTTAGAGTTCTTTTTTCATCGTTATTTGAATGTCACAAACTTCGTTTCCCACCAGCTAATCGAGTTGAATCTGTTGTTTGTTTTTTTTTCTCTCTCTCAGTCTGTTTAGTATTTCTGCCTCAAATGTTTTTAGTTTTACATTTGTGACGGTTGAGATATCACTTAGACAAAACTGATCACAGAGCAATGTGAGCTGAGATAAGAATTTTGAAAGAAAGGAAGAGAAAAAGAGAGACAGGGAAATGGCAGGTGATCTACAATGATGATGTGATGCTTTTAAGTTCTGTTTTTCTTCTAATGGGTCTGTAGAAATTCAAGCCATCATTTTAGCGACAAAGTCTTCACCTTTCTGGATGTTTGTCTTCAATTCAGGCAGTGCAGCTTTGATGAGTTCAACTTCATATTCAATCAACTTACCAATTCCAAGATTTTTCTCAACTCCGTTTACCTGAAATAAAAAAGCAAGCAGTGGGTTGTTAGGCTAATTACAAGAATACTTCAGACAGACTGTTAGAATAAATAACAAAGGTTACATCATCATCATCATCATCATCGTTTAATGTCCGCTTTCCATGCTAGCATGGGTTGGACGATCTGACTGAGGACTGGTGAAACCGGATGGCAACACCAAGCTCCAATCTAAATTTGGCAGAGTTTCTACAGCTGGATGCCCTTCCTAACGCCAATTGTTACCTTGGTCAACAGAATTCAGACAGGAGACTAAATTTGCCGTCTGTGTATCATACTAAAACATATATACATTGTTAGAAGGTACGATGCTGTAGTTTTTGGGTGAGAGAAAATTCTCTGCATAGACACGTGTTAAAACCACAATCTATATTGGAGCAAAGCAGATATCATTGCAGCACAGACCCACAAGAACAACACACGAGTTTTGCCTTTGTAGGGGCTTGTCACTTCTATGCACCCATTTGTCATCTGTTAAGATGAAATTCATGGTTCAATATATAGGAAACAAACAATAATGCATACACTGGTATTGCAGAAAGCTTGCTGGGTTATAAAAAAAAGTCTGTGAATGCAACTGAATCTATGAAGAGATTTTCTCTCAGACAAAAAACAAAAACAGCAGTATTCCATCTAATTTTATATATACATTTAGTATGATAAATGGCAAAGTAAAGTTATCTTCTGAGTACAGTAGAAAATCGGTTTTATTTGATATAACAAATCTTTAGAGGAATAGCCGTAACACAATTCTAAATATTTACTTTATATTTCCAAACAATAGAAACAGAAGCTGGATTAAACTGTACTGAGTGCAGTATAAGAAAATGAATCCTTTAATGTCATATTCATTATGACACAGATTTTATTAATTATTTCAAAGGAAGAGAAATAATTGTAACCTCAATTTTATATCTGTGCCATTTAATATTTAAGTTTCATCAAAAGCATAACTGGTATGCCAGTCCATTGATCCTTATCCACCATGCACTACTATAAAAGTTGCTCTCTAAACGAAACAGACTTAGATTTAAACCTTTGCCAAGTGACTATCTGAGAGGTTTCTGGTTATTTCCATAAACAGCAATTTAGCAGTTCCACAAATATCTTCATTCATTATGCTAGGAAAGAAATCTGACAGTTCATGTAGAAGTCTAACTCTTTAGCATTTAAACTGGCCATATCTGGTTAAAATGTTCTGTTTGCGTTATGTTGAAACCAGCCAGATCTGACCCCTCACACCTACACAACAATGTCATTCTAAAAATAATCACATCAAAATCTCAAAGCTATATAATTAAAAGCATGATTAATTCAAAGCTGTGTGAATAAACAAGTATTACATTTGACAGCGTAATCATCATCATCATCATTGTTTAACCTCCGCTTCCCATGCTAGCATGGGTTGGACGATTTGACTGAAGATTGGCGAACCAGATGGCTGCACCAGGCTCTAGTCTGATCTGGCAGTGTTTCTACAGCTGGATGCCCTTCCTAACACCAACCACTCCAAGAGTGTAGTGGGTGCTTTTTACGTGCCACCGGCACAGGAGCTAGTCAGGTGGGCCAAGCATCAATCATATCCAGATAGTGCTTTTTACGTGCCACTGGCATGGGAGCCAGTCAGGGGGTACTGGCATTGGCCACGTTCGGGTGGTGCTTTTCACGTGCCACCTGCACGGGAGCCAGTTAGGGAGTCCTGGCATTGATCAGTAATCTGAATGGTAAAGGGTTAAGTCAGCATCAGAGTCAGGATTAAAGATTTAGCTAAAGAATTTATTAAAGTTTGACATATTTACTTACTCCAAGAAGAATGGGGGTAGAGAAATATTTAGCTTCAGTTTCGTCAGATCGTACATATGCGCATTCAACTATGCCTTCAACTCCAGAAAGAGCCTCTAAAAGGGAAAAGGCAAAACGAGCCCCAGCGTAGGCCATTGACAATGTTGCAGATCCCTGTCAAAATAGAAACATAAAAAAATATCACAATTACAGTAAGGGTCATTAAAACAAAACATTAAAAAAAAAACTGATTTGGTGAAGCAAGATTTTGTATTGCAAAGCATTCTTTCCAAATCTCATGATTCCGGGTTCAGTCCCATTGTGTGGCATCTTGGGCAGGTATCTTCTACTATAGCTTCAAGCCAACCAAAGCCTTGTGAGTAGATTTGGTAGATGGAAACTGAAAGAAGCCTGATGTATGTGTGTCTTTCTCCCACCACCACTTGACAACCAGTGTCGGTGTGTTTACACCCCTGTAACTTAGCAGTTTGGCAAAAAGAAACTGACAGAATAAGTACCAGGCTTAAAAAAAATTAAGTACTGGGGTCGATGCATTTGACTAAAAATTCTCCAAGGCATCGCCCCAGCATGGCCACAGCCTAATGACCGAAGCAACACCTCTCACTTATTTTCATATTGTTTCATTAGAATGTGTTGTATTAAAATATATGAGGCATCTGGCAAATTTCATTGCTAATGCATTGGTTACTAGGCTAGGAGGTCATGGTAGGAAGTGTCATAAAGGGAGGTCAAAACTGGTTGCAAACGTGATTGTAAAGCTAACTTCACAAGTCTTCCTTGTGGCCTTCTGTAACGGACATAAGAAAATGACTTTTGTAGTTTTTAAAAGTGAAAATAAAAGATACATACAGCCCCTGCTTTAGCTTCAACAACCTCGGTACCAGCATTCTGAATTCTGACACTTAGACGAACTCTTTCTTCCTAGATAGAAATAGAAATGAATTTTTATCATTAGATTGTAAAAAAAAAAAACAACAACAAAAAACCCCAAGACCCATTTTATTATTGTTGTGATTGATGTAGTAGTACATCTATGTCTCACACCAGCGAGCTGGAGGTAAATATATAAATGTTTAAAAGTTTGACATATAAGGTTATGGTTTTTCAGACTGTTAATGTTATCTTTAACGTGTTTTTTTCATGCTAGTATGGGTTGGGCAGTTTGACAGACAGAATCTGAAGACAGCATTGTGCTCCACAGTCTGCTTTGATATGGGTTCTATGGCTGGATGCCCCAACTAATGCCAACCACTTTACAGAGTGCACCAGGTTCTTTTCACCGACATGGCTGCTTAACTATTTCTATTTGCAATAAGTTTTGACTAGTTTTATCTGTGAGAGTCAGCAGATATGTTACTGCTGGATGTGTTTTGTCACTTTATAACAGTTACATCAGCAATGAGTGGTTACAATTTAGCCAATGAAAAACTTAGTGACACAGCAATGGATACTGCATCATCTTTGATAGACTCTAAAAGATAAAAACAACTTTGTCACTTTGATTAAGAAAGAATTGGAAAAGTCAATTCTAATGCCATAACAGTATACTACAGTCTATTCATCATGCAAATGTGGGGACACATTTCTTAATTTGTATTGACATGATAAAAAAAAAATAAGGGATTGAATCAACAGAGATATTTCATAGGAGGAAAGAAGTACTTACATGAGGGAAAGATACTGGAGGAGTACATTGTGAAATGAGAGGGATGATAGTAACACCTGAGTGACCACCAATGACTGGGACACTCACTTTAGATACATCCAAACCCTGGAAAGAAAAGTAGTAAAATTCAAGATTAACATTAACTAAGCTCATTTCAGGAATATTGTGTAAAATTTCAAGAGTTAAATAATCAACTTATTTCTATTGTTAGTCAATGAAAGAGAAATATTAAGTTACTTTCATAATAAAATGTTTGTAATATTCATGAACAGAGATGAAATTTAAAAAACAGAGAAGATGAATACCCTTGCTTCAGCAATAAATGTGTTTGCTCTGACAACGTCTAAAGTGCTGACACCAAAGATTCTTTTGGGATCATATACTCCTCTCTTTTTGTAAATTTCTGAAGCAATTGGGACAGTAGAATTTACCTGCAAGGAAGTCAAATTTGGTTTTAGAATCCACATTGAGTATCATTTATTACATTTTATCAGAAATTCAGAACAGAAAAATCCTCAAATCTCAATTTGAAAGAGTTAACAAAGTAGATTATCTGGTTCTTAGTGTTGAAATGGTTTAGCTCTATAAACACTCAAAAATTATTTTTTCAATAATTCAAAGAAATATATAGATTTACAGAACTATTTAATCCATGCTAGCATGGTGACAACACTAAGCCTTAAGGTTCTATATCATAAACCAACAACAAAAAAGATAAGACCCAGCTGAACCCAGACGTCCAAAATTCTGCTGGATGAAAGGCAAAGAAAAGTTCGATCTCCTTTTTTTTACCAATGAATCACAAACTTAAACAACTTCATTATAAAACCAGCTGTTTTCAGTTTTATATGATTAATCCATATAATATTAGATGTTAATATAGAGCACCGTCCGAGCGTGATCATTACCAGAGCAGCTGTCTGGCTTCCGTGCCAGTGGCATGTAAATAGCACCATTTGAGCGTGATTGTTACCAGCATTGCCTTACTGGCACTTGTGCTGGTGGCACATGAAAAGACATTCGAGCAAGGCCATTGCTAGTGCCACTGAACTGGCTCCTATGCAAGTGGCATGTAAAAAAAACACCATTTTGAGTGGTTGGCGTTAGGAAGGGCATCCAGCTGTAGAAACTCTGCCAGATCAGATTGGAGCCTGGTGCAGCCATCTAGTTTCACCAGTCCTCAGTCACATCGTCCAACCCATGCCAGCATGGAAAACGGACGTTAAACGATGATGATGATTAATAAGCTGGCAGAATCGTTAGCATAATGCCAGGCAAAAATGCTTAGTGGCATTTTGACTGTCTTTACATTCTGAGCTCAAATTCTTCCCATGTCAACTTTGCCTTTCATCTTTTCAGGGTTCATAAAATAAATACCAGTTAAGTGCTGAGGTTGATGTAAATGATTTACTCGCCTCCCTGAAATTGCTGGCCTTGTGCCAAAATTCGAAACCAACACAATCACTAATTTCAAACAGAAAACAATTACAGGTCTCCACACAGTTGTCAGTGATTGCCTGTGGCACTTTTCTGTCTCAAATTGGCGTTTATAATATCTAATATGTAATTATAAATAAGAGGAGGGACCACTAAGTGGATCCCTTGTATGCTAAAGATAGATGTCATTCTATTTTTGGCATACAAGGGATCCACATGGTGGTCCCTCCTCTTATTGTTGATATTTAAATACAATTCACGGTCCTCAGACGTTTTCTTTTAAGTATTCTGACCACTGGTTGAAATTGATATTATTTAATAATATTGATTTCTACTCTTCATATCTAATATTATGAGTTAATTCATTAAAAAGACATGTAAATAGAATGGAATCAATTGCAATTCCTAACCAGAAGTGTGGAAGAGAGTGACAACTTACTGGGTTAGTCACTATGGCCAACATAGCTTTGGGGCAGAACTGGGCACAGGCATCAGCTAAATTGCCAACAATGGATGCATTTGTGTTGAAGAGATCATCTCGAGTCATCCCTGGTGGAGAAAAAGAAAACTCAATCGTGTAACATCGAACCAACAAGAGATAACAATTTATTAAGTGGCTGATTTAAAGGAGAAAACCATTAAAAAAAAACACACAAATTTATTCATGCATGTTATATGTGCACTTTATCTAAGGTTTTTAAATCTAAAAATTATAAGTGCACACCATATGAAAAGTAAATATTATATCTTTTTGCATGGCTGTAATCAGGATGGCATAAGTTACACTTATTGTTCAAGTTAACTGGGAAGTAATACAGAACATAAATCACCATAATAACATTTCAGTTTTCTATGATAGTAATAATACTTTTAATGTTCGTTACATTGCTGATCACATAACTGACAGCCATTTACTAATGCAATGAAACAATTCTAAAATAAAATAATGCATTGGCATGGGTCGACCCAGCAAGCCAGAGGACTGCACTGAGCTCTCATGTTTTGTTTTGGCAGGGTTTCCATGGCTGGATGCCCTTCCTAATGCCAACCACTTTACAAAGAGTACTGGGAGCTTTTCAGAGACACTGGCTCTAGTGAGGTTACCAAATCGATAACAAGACAAGTAAAAGCCCTGTTGACTGAATGGGGGTAGAGTAGAGAGGGACAGGAACTGGTGGTTTGATAGAGGAGATATATGGCTACCCTACATTATATAAGGGTGGGAGGGAGTAGCTGAAAAGACACTGATGGTGGTGATGAGGCATCAGAGAACATGCTCAAGGCACAAGAAGATGAGTATAAGAGCTAATACAGGCAGAAGATTGGGAAAGATGGGT
Source organism: Octopus bimaculoides (assembly GCF_046866305.1). Taxonomy (NCBI): domain Eukaryota; kingdom Metazoa; phylum Mollusca; class Cephalopoda; order Octopoda; family Octopodidae; genus Octopus; species Octopus bimaculoides. The sequence goes on along the minus strand of NC_142933.1, from coordinate 317,188 downwards.
GGATAAGTTCACCTAAGTGTGAGAGGAGAGTGGCAGATAGGGGTAGAGGTTAATGTGGTGAATGATATATTAATATTTTATGAATTTGTTTTTTAAAGTAAATAAAATTTACCATATCTTAAATGTTTGAAGGTCAGACCAAGTTCAAAAACCATAAAAAAAATTGTTTGTGTATTTGTAAACAGTGATGTGATTGCGTAGACAATGTTTCAAATTAAAATATCTTGTGGCATTTATTATGCTCCAGGTTGCACACAGATCCTCTCTTGTCATTCTTGTTGGAAATACAGAGAACTAAAGCTTGGCTCATTTGAAACTTGTAACTAATGGAGCTATTGTTCACAAAATGCCATAGAAAATATATAAATATACAGCTTGATAAACATCATTGTCTTTGACATTATTAAAGACTGATGTGACCCAATGCTAAATAGAATGACAGTCTAGCCTCAGAAACAATAACATTATGTCAGTAGACCACCATAACCTGCAAAACCTCACTTTCTTTTTATTATTTTACAATAATAGTTTGAGCATGGCCAATGCCAGTACCACCTGGCTGGCCCTCGTGCTGGTGGCACATAAAAGCACCCACTACACTCTCGGAGTAGTTGGCATTAGGAAGGGCATCCAGCTATAGAAACTTTGCCAGATCAGATTGGAGACTGGTGCAGCCTTCTAGCTCTCCAGACATCAGTCAAACCGTCCAACCCATGCCAGCATGAAAAGCGGACATTAAACGATCATGATGATGATGATTTCATACACAATGTTACCTCATTTTTAACTCATTTAATTTTTTTTTGTTAATTAAAAAAAAAAAAAAAAAAAACTTAACTACCTCTCATTGTTTTCATGTTAATTAAATTCTACTCCCCCAACAAATACGAAAAGTTCAGATTAGGTTACATCCAACTTGTTAGTCCTTAACCCTTTTGCAATGAACCTGCCCAAGACTGCCCCAGGTTTGATGCTACAAACCTTCCCATTTTAAAGTGAACTAAATAGAAATCTATCAAGATTTCATTTAGATTTATGCTGCAAGCATCAGCTTAATGACAAATTTAATTTCCTAAATTCTTTATAATTTTGAAACTTAATTGAAAAAAAGTGGATTTCAACAGAAATGGTCAACTCACCTGGTTTTCTGGGGACACCAGCTGGAATGAGAACAACATCAGCACCAGTGACAGCTTCTTGTAATTCACTGGGTCCCATGTGGCCTGTTACTTTAGCCCTAGTCTCAAGATGACTAAGATCTGCAGCCACACCTGGAGTGTGTGCAATATCATAGAGGGATAAATGGCTGACTAGGGGGCTGTTCTTCAGCAGCAAGGACAACGGTTGACCAATACCTCCAGATGCTCCAAGAACACACACTTTGGCATTTTTCTGGAAAAGAGAAAAAGAAAAGAGTTTTGTTATATATATATTGAGTAAGTAGAGTGAATGAGAGAAATGGTCAACCCCAGAGGAAAACCTCTGACAAGAACATCTGTAAACGTTTATATACAGCATGATCAATAGGTATTGCTATCAATCAACAGATTATAACATTTTGCACAGTCACTTGCTAGAGAAGAGATCCATACAGCAACAAAAACCAATTAACTCTCTAGATCCAACACTACACAAATTTAGTTACTAAATCAATAAACAGCCACCACACAGCCCAATTAAGAAGCAATGCTGAGCTCTGTCTTACCATCATCTCCAAACTCTTGTCATTTACATAACATTTCCTTAAATTTTCTGATACAATGGTGGTGGTGTAATTAATGTGGATATTTTTAACTGTACAATAATTCAACCAATTATTTTCATACCTCATCATTTATAACACTGCAGTGCCGCTTCCAAAGTTATAACATGCTTGACAAGACTGATAATGATACTTCACTCTGGTTTCATGGAGTGATATTAAAATATTCCATTGTCAAGGAAGAAGACATTCCCCAAAATAATTCCTCTCCCACTGGAATCCTTCACAGTGGAATCTTTTATCCTTTATCTTTTGTTTCAGTCATTAGATTGAAACCATATGCTGATGACCTTGTTCTTGTAGTTGAATCTGTATTAGGATTAGTGAATGAATTCTACACACACAAGCAAAATCTGGAATCAAATGGCTTCAAGGTTAACTTAGCAAAGACGAAACTATAAGTAAGAACAGACAAGACACTGCTTCCATAAACACATTCGCCTTACTAGATACGTAGAAATTTTATACAATATACCCAGTGCAAACTATGGACACATGAGAGGTGCAGTGTAATCACAGGTAGGTTACCAGAGAAAGTAGTCTTTGATGCACAGGAACAATAAACACTAGGAACACAGATTCTCTTAAATACCCTGAAAAATTCTTAGAGGTAGGAGGTGACCTAAGTGGCAGTGGAGGGGGGCGTTTAAATACATCATCATACCCTTTCTTATTCTTTCTGTTCTGCCAGTCATCACTCCCCCTCCCAACCACTTCCTACAGTCCTCTGTCCTTCATTCTTACCATAGTCCCACACATTGCTGACTGCCTCCTTAATTTCTCTTTATCACTCATTCTCCACCCAATCTTTCAACCTTTACTCACTCTTCCTGATCATTTCTGTCACCATCTTCCACCCATCTATGTATAGCATAGTCTTCTTTATCACTCTCGGACTCCCTCTCATTAACGCAGGGGTCTTTCTCATTCCTTTCCCTCTTATACTGTCTCTGTTACTTCTTCCACTAACACACTCTACCAACAGTAAACCCGTTTCTCCCTTCATACTTGAACTTCTTGCTCTCCGATGTGGGTGCCCTTTAGTCTAAGTTACTTGGTGACCCCAACAATGCTGGTGCAATGAAAGAAAGCATCTGGTGAATTCTGTAAAGTGGTTGGCATCAAGGAAGAGCATCCAAGTAGACATTGGGGCAAGATGGCATCCACTGACCATTGGAACCTGTTGAACCATAAAATCCAGATCCACATGGAAAAAATGTAAAATGATGATGATGTTGCACACACACACATGGTCATGTGGTGTTAAGAACTGCTCCCCAACCAACTGTGTTTGTGACTATTGCTGCTGTGCAGCACATTGAGCTAGTATTTTCTATTATAATCAATAACTTTTCATGAAACCAGGTGGGTGGAAACTGTTCAGAAGCCTATCCTATGTGTGTGTGTATATTTATATATCAGATACGGCAGTGCCATGGAAAACAACAACACTGGTGTTCCATCAAAATGGCAACTTAGCTGCCAACTGGCAAAATGAGAAGAACTAGGCTGGAATAAATGAGAAGAATAAATGAGAAGAACTAGGCTGGAATAAATGAGAAGAATAAATGAGAAGAACTAGGCTGGAATAAATGAGAAGAATAAATGAGAAGAATAAATGAGAAGAATAAATGAGAAGAACTAGGCTGGAATAAACAGTGGAGTTGAAATGTTTGACTAAAACCTTAGTACTAAAGTCCCAGCATGACTACTAATGAAAACATGCTCACCCTATTTCTCTTTCCAGCTGTTAAACATTCGCTGCATTTCAGGCCCATATAAAGGATATTGCACATACATACATACACACACAAACATTACATGTACATACCCCACTCCCCCACATCATCATCACATTATTGGTATGAATTGGATGGTCTGACAGAATCCCATTGGTGTAAGGACTGCACCATGTGCCAATGTCTACCTTGGCCATGGTTTCTATGGCTAGATGTCCTTCCTAATGCCAAACCCTTTACAGAATGTCTTGGGCAATTTCTTTCACAGTATCTGTACAGGGGAAGTTACTCAACTTCCCCAAGCTTGCATAAATCAGATGGAATTTTCTGAGACAGATTTTCTACAACCAGTTGCCCTTCATGTTACAAACTCTCACCCGTTTCCAAAGGATGGCTGGAAATAGATACACAGAAGATTGGAAACAAACTACACCACTTGTATGACACAAATATACACACATGTATATATGATGCACTTCTTTCAGTTTCCATCAATCAGATTCACTCACAAGGCTTTGACTGCCCAAGGTGCCACACAATGGGACTGAACTTGAAACCATGTGGTTGGGAAGTGGGAAGTCAATGATAATTCACAGATTAGAATATTAAACATTGAATAGCTTTTTTAAATCCTTTTTTGGAATATTACATCAAGACATATCACTTCCTGTATTTCCATAGTAGCAGATGTTCCAGCTTTGCTAGTTTAATCTTCAGTTCACAGTTGAATAACCTTTCAGTGAAACATGATGCAGAGGATATTTTCAGTTAGCTTATCTTCGTTATTAGTGTTGCACATAATTAGCTGAGCAAAGAACAAAAATACTCTACTACTTAATAAAGCATTATGGCAATGAGTTGGTAGAACTGTTAGCAGCATTTCTTCTGGCACTTTATGATCTGAGTTCAAATTCCGCCGAGATCAAATTTGCCTTTCGTCCTTTCAGAGTCACTAAAGTACAGGGCTTCATATAACTGACTATCCTTCTCACTTTCAGATTGCTGGCTTTGTGCCAAGATTATTATTATTATTATTATTAAGGTAGTAATCTGGCAGAATTGTTAGCAAGCCAGACAATATTCTCAGCAACATTTCTTCTACCATCCCAAATTCAAATTCCACTGAGGTTGACAATGCCATCCATCTTTTCAAGATTGATAAAATAAAATACCAGTCAAATACTGGAGTCAGTGAAATTGTCTAAATCCTTTCTCATAAAACTGCTGCTTTGAAACCATTATTATCATTATTAGTAATATTGGGGAAGTAGATCAGGAAAGTTGTTAGAATACCAGAAAAAGTGTCTTGCAGTATTTCTTATAGCTCTTTGCATTCTGAGTTCAAATCCTGCCAAGGTTGACTTTGCCCTTCATCCTTTCAAGGTCAATGAAAGAAAGTACCGGTGAACAAATGGTTTCATTTAAAATCAACCAGCTCCCTCTCAGTCAAATATTATGCATTGTGCCTACATCAGAAACCTAAAGGATATTCAATTGGCAGAATTGTTAGAGCATCAGACAAAAGGTCTTGCCTCATTTAGTTACAACTCTTTATATTCTGAGTTCAAATTGCACCAAAGTCAGCTTTGCCAATCATACTTCCAAGGTTGATAAAGAACCAGTCAAGTACTGAGATGGATTTAGTCAACTTCCCATCTACCCATATTGTTGACTCCCTGTGTCTAGATATCATCATCCAGTGTTTTAAATCTGGGTTTTGTCCCCCGTTAATGGGAGTGGCCGGATCTACCTCAATGCCATAGCAACTGAGGTAGGTAGGTGCAGCTCACCCCAACCTTTGGGCTGGCTGGGTCTCATTCTCCTTTGCTATCATGAGGCTTTTTTGGAGCTGGATTTTCTACAGGGAGCATGTCCTTGCTTACCCCCAACCTCAGTTTCTAGACATGAGTGGTCCCGAGACCAAGGCCTCTACCAGGATTTTTAAGAAATGTGGTGGAAAACTAGCTCAGGAAGGCAGGGACGCTACTCCCTGAGACCCCTTACCTAAAGCAATTAATATTTTGTTATAAACTATTGATTTTATTGCTGTTGCTAAAAACATCAACGCTACAGAGGCACAAGGACTGACATTTGGGGGAGGGGTTAGTCAATTACAATGACCCCAGTGTGCAACTGGTACTCATTTTATCAACCACAAACAGAGGAAAGGTAAAGTTGACGCCAGTGGAATTTGAACTCAGGATGCAAAGACAAAATGCTGCTCTGCATTTTGTCTGGCATGCTAACGATTTTGCCAGCTTGTTGCCTTTTAATAATAATAATTGATAAAGGTAGACGAGATGAAGCTTGTGTACGAACAGCAATGTTACATGGTAGCAAAATGTGTGAGCTGTGATTGCAAAAAGAGTGAAAGAAATGAAGCTAGCACGCTCTGCTGGATGTGCAATGACAAAGTGTAAATGTGTTCAGAGAAAACCTCGGTATAAGAGGCATCAAACGTGGTGTGCAAAAGACAAGATTTTGGTGGTTTGTTGTGCTTGAGGAGACCTGTCCACCAAAGTGAGACTCTAAAGTTAGACAGTTTATGTCTATGCCCCTGCATACAATCTGTCCCCGACAACTCATCTTCCTAACATCACTCCTACCTCTACCAGTGATCACCACACACTGCATCCCCCTCCCCTCTATCTTCTACTCTTACAAAACTTACCCACCCACTCACCCTATCCAATTTTCTGTATCACTTGTATACACCTCCCTATCACTCAATGGTAAGCCCTGACATATTTTCACCATCTTCTCTCTCTCTCTCTTTCCCAACTGGGGTAGCCCTGTATCTCCTCCACTCCAAGACACCTGCTTCTGTCCCTCTATTCACCTCCCTCAATACTACTCACCCACTCAGTTGTTGAGGGATGTTCTCTTGCTAGTTATTTGGTGACCCTGTTGGTGCTAGTGTCCTGTAAAAAGCACCCAGTTGGTGTAAGGAAGGACATCCAGCTGTAGAAACCAAAGCAGACAGTAGAGTTTGGCAGAGTCACCTGGCTTACCTGCAACTGTCAAACCAACAAAGAAAACAAACACTAAATAATGTTGTTTAAAAAACGTGGAGGGGCAGGCTTCAATATAATGTTTTTCACTCCATTTGTATCCTGAGATTAAAATTAATTTTTAACTGAGTTTATATATGTCCCTTACAAATTTCTGATTTTCCGATAAAGTAAGAAATGTTTATTTCTTATTTGAGAGCAACGAAATGACAGAACTGATACAGTATGAGAGTTAATGCCTTGTGGTATTTAGTGACATCCTTTTATTACTGAGTTCAATAACCGCCAGAGTTGACTTTACCCTACATCCTTCTGCTGTTAGTTACTGGAATTGGTTAATGTCTACAACAAACAATACCAAAATATGTGGGGCAGTGTGATGGGCTGAGGGGACACAGCAGTGGAAGATATTGCGACAGAGAGGTGTCAGCTAAACTAATGAATTCACTTGCTTAACTCTGACAACTCTTCATCCTTAAGTGTTTTGAGTATTCAAGCAGGAGATTTCTTTAATGGGAACCATTCTGTTCTACTTCATGGACAAAGATTTTCTTTAAACCCCATACAAACAAGAATACTTCAAAAACCATTAACATCCAACGAAAAATTCTTCAAAGTCAACACAGATACAGGCTGGAGTTTCTCTCATATTCTGGTATCACAGCATTGAAGAAGCAGTTACTTATTACAAGTGATATGGTAACTTACTTGTTTCAGAGACAAGAATTTACACACAAACACACACAGAATGTGACTTCTTATATTATTGCAATTTTAATTTTGTTTGTGGGGTACCCAAACTTAAATTATATATTATAGAAATGGAGAGAAAAAAAAGCTATAAGCAAAAGAGGTTTATCTAAGTCATACCACATATATAAAATGAAAGTCAGAGTAGTTGGTATACATTTTAAATAATATACTTAAGACTCAATCAGACAGTTTCCTGAACATTCTAGATATCTCAATAAAATAATCTTTCTTCTTTCTGTATATCTTAGATATCTAGAGCCAAGTATACAAAATCAATGTATTCACTTAGATTTAATGAACCTCAATGACAGATAACATAATTGTTCATTGATCATAAATTATGTTTTAGAAAGATTTCTATAAAAAATGGCTGCATTGTTACTGGTGAAACTCAACATTTTCCTGCTGAAAACACTCTTTTGCCCTTGAGAATCATTCTCGTTCACAAATGTTCAGTATAACCTTGAATGGAATGTCAGTTTGGTTTTGCAAGTTCCAAGAGTCATTCTATCAGAAGAAAGTTCCTCCTGGCATGATCAGTTATGGCAGCACTGGACATAAGCCTTCTAATCAAACACAAAACAGTAGATGGACAATGTTTGCACCAGAAACAGAATAAGTAGTGCACGCGAACTTAATTCAAATGATTAATACTTAGTAATCACAAACCTAATGTTCAACAAAATTTTATTTATATATATATATATATATATATATATATATATATATATATATATATATATATATATATAGGCGTGGCTGTGTGGTATGAAGCTTGCTTCCCAACCTCATGGTTTCAGGTTCAGTCCTGCTGTGTGGAACCTTGGGTTAGTGTCTTCTATTATAGCCTCGAACCGACCAAAGCTTTGTGAGTGGATTTGGTAGATGGAAACTGAAAGAAGCCTTTCATATATATATATATATATATGTGCATGTCTATATTTATGTGAGTGTTTGCACTGTCCACCATTGCTTGATAACTGATGTTGGTGCATTTACGTCCCCATAACTTAGCAGTTAAGCAGAAGAGACTGATAGAATAAGCATCAGGCTTACAAAGAATAAGTCCAGGGTTCGATTTCTTTGACTAAAAGGTGGTGCTCCAGCATGGCCACAATCAAATGACTGAAACAAAAGAATATATATACACACAAACACACACATGCAAGCAGGGTAAAAACATTGTTTCCCAACCACATGGTTCTGGGTTCAATCTCATTGTGTGGCACCCTGGGCAAGTGTCTTCTGCTATAGCCCTGGGCTGCCCAAAGCCTTGTGAATAGGTTTGGTAGATGGAAACTGAAAGAAGCCAATCATATGTGTGTGTGTGTGTTATTGTCTCCTTGTCTTGACATTGCAAGATAGTTGCAAATGAATGTCTGTCATGCAGGTAACATCTTTCATTCCCAATGTTCCATGGAAAACGTAGCTGGCCAAGGAGAAATCTAGGAAACAGGTGAAAGTTGGTGACTGGAAGGGCATCCAGCTGTAGAAAATCAGCCTCAACAAAATTCCATTTGATCCAATATGAGCATGGAAAAGTGTATCGATTATATATATATATATATATATATATATATATATATATATATATATATATACACGCACACACACGCAAAGCAAAATCCTTTCTATGTAGCCCAGAACTATTGAGATGCTCCTTTTTGGAGTCAAAACTTGTGGTCAATATCCTACACCTATAAAATGAAATAGTCCTCCTTCTCCTAATGTTAAAACTCACATAAACCTGTTGTTTCTTTGACATATTGATGACAACCACATTACTTGATGGAATCATTGTGCAGTAAAGATTAACATTAATTCTAATACTCAAAATAAATTCATGAGAAATAATTTCGCCAGTTCTTTCAGTTTCAATCTACCAAATCCTCTCACAAGGGATTGGTAGACTCAGGGCTACAGTAGAAAACATTTGCCCAAGGTGCGATGCAGTGGTACTAAACCTGAAATCATGTGTTGGGAAGCAAACTTCTAAGGCATACAGCCACGCCCAATACGTTTAAAATAAGCACAACTGAAAATTAAATTTCAAATTCTAAAGTCTAATTTTACTATTTCTCAGCCAATAAAAATTTCACACACACACACATAAATGAACAAATAAATAGACAGACACTATGGTGGGTCTTTAATTTTGCGTACACAAATACCAAAAAACTGAGTTTAAGAAAAATACTTCAAGTAATACATAAATCAAAACTTTATAGTCTTTCAAAGTTTAAATTTATTAACTACAGTTTATTAATTATTTTTTCTTTTTAAAATACGATATAAAAATCATTCTGCAAAAACATATTTTCTCATACAAATAAAAGAAAAGATTTAAAAAAGGGAGAGAAAATATAATTGTCTAAAATTTGAGAATGTAATTATTCTTTTATCGAATTCAGTGTATCAATCAAGTTTGAAGGATTTTTAAAAGAAAACCAGAGGAAGGGGATCAGCAATACGAGGCCCTTTTCAGTTATACACAGACTGGAAAATTTAGCCCGAATGCTTCGTAAGGAGAGAATGCCATTAAAGGACAGTCAGGGGTCACGTAGCAATGCTAAACGACGAAGGATTTTACATCTACAACCCAAATTATAACATACATTAAGAAATTCGAAGCATAAAAAGTTTTTTTATCTTTTTCTTTTCTAGTTGACTTCTTAAAGACATATTAAAGGATTATGATGTCAGATACGTCTAAAAAAATAGGTTATATATACATATATATATATAAAAGGTCAAGGACTCACTCTCTCTCTCTCTCTCTATATATATATATATATATATATAGCGATTACACTAGAAAGGCGGCCAACTGGCAGAATCATAAGAGCATCGAATAGAATATCAGTGTTTGTCCCGTCTCTAAATCCCGTTAAGGTCACCTTTCCATGGTTGATTCTTGCCCCTTCCTATCTTTCTCTCTGGACTGTACCAGCAACTTAAACGTCAAGCCTTGTTACAATATGTCATGCTGATTCTACCAGATAATTGAGATTTGAGTAACCGCTTAAGAATTCAGACAGATGAGAATCCACCATCACTCTCCCCTGGAATAATGAACTTGCACGAAGATTTCATCTGTCAAACTTCAGACACACAATGGCTCTCCATTTTATTCCAAAGACATTCGTATCCTTAAAATAATCTTTGGGCAGAATTAGTGTGACACTGTCAGAAGGACGGTCCTTTGAATCGCAGATCATCCGATGGGCTTCCATGCAGTTTCCGTCTATTCGATTTCACTTACAAAGCATGGACCGACCCGAGATAATGATAAAAGACACTTGCCCAACATGCTACATAGTGGGATTGAACGCGGGACGTCATTATTGCCAAGAGAGTGCCTTTGAGTGACTGCATCAATGCATATTCACATAATACACACACACACGTATATCGATAGAGAAGAAAACTTAACAATGCAGAGAATAAAATATGATACGACTATTTTTATCGTTACATCTTTAAATTTTCGAAAAGTTTAAAATCAATAAAGGAAAAATTGTGATCACCCATAAAATAATAATAATAAAGAAGAGTACGTGACAAGGTCGTTGTCAAGATGAGAGACAGCAAACACCGACAAACATGTACAGACATATTTCCTGGATGAAAGGATTAGCAAGGTTAATTAAACATTCTAAGGCATCACCATCATAATATAACAGGGTGTTAGTTCTGAGTTAAGTGAGTAGGTGGATTGGAGTTTACGAGGGGGAAACTGATGGTTGCCAATGTCAAATTCCTAACAAGATACAAAGCCACCTACAGGTGAGTGGCTTTTCGTAATTATAGTAACACTCATCAGTAAGTAGTACAATACTATAAGATATACAAATATAAAACAATTAGAAGAAATATAGTGACTACAAAGTGAAAGCAATGGGGGAGTGGAGAGCCCAGACGGTGAGCAATGACCTTCAAAGAAAATACTTAACAAAGGCAATATTCGATTCAATCCTGGAAATATTATAAAGAGCTACTATATAGAAATATCTAATGCACATGCCTATTCAAAGGTTACAGTGTATGGTGTTTCTTTCATTATTTTCTAAGTGAATTATTTTTGCCGGGGTGAATATCGGCTTGAAAAAAAACTGAATGTCACAGATCGTTAGATGAAAAACGTGTTTAATGATGAGAAAAGAAAGAGATGAGACGTGAGAGAAGTGGCAGCCGCAACATAAATTTAATGACAGGTTTTACTGGAATCGAAAACAACAAACTAATATTAGAAATGACAGATACCATAGATATAACAGTTCTGGAATCCAACAGAAAACCACAGTAATCGTTTTCATTTATCAAACAGATGCATATTGTAATATTTCAAAGGTAAAACATTAAAAGTGTAGCAGCTCCACTGAAGAGGGAGAACTGGTTGTGAAATGGGGTTGGTTTATTAATTTATAGACGGCAATTAGCGAAATAAAATGTATTATTACTTAATTTGATACTATATGTATGTATCTAAGTTAACAAAGACGTTAAGTTTTCCTTCACCATGCAATAAGTTTAATTGGATTTATATTTATGAAGGCTGAACGAGACGTCCTACACACATTTTGATGAAACTTTTCTGGATCCGGCGAGAAGTAGGACTTATTAAAACAAAGGGTAGCGGTGTTAGAAAATAAAACAAATACTTTAAATAAGTTCAAATGACATCGTTAATAATACAGCTATCTCTACAAGAATAAATGGGAGTTAAAGGACTTACGGTGGTGGTTGTAGACAAGCTTCTCCGACAACATGCCGTGATTGTGGTCACCAGAAACCGACTGTGGAACAGAGTCGACATAATGCTACAATGTCAGTTTCTTCTCTTTAAAAATGCCTGGAGGAACTAAGAGTAGTTCGAGGAGTATCTATTGCGCTATGACAATAGAAATCAGGTTTCGTTATGTCAGTAGAAAATCGCTAAGGAAGCGAAATAGTTGCCGGAGACGGGGTTGTGTGTATCAAGTGTGAAGTAAGGTCACGCACCAAAGTCGCTGAGAAGACGCTTACCGCCGGAAGTGCATAGTGCGCAGGCGCAATTATCTGACACGCACCTTCAGCCTCCCACTTAGTTCTTGATTGCCCCAGCAGAGAGAAGCGCTTTCTACTTTTGGTGATTTAATTAAGAATCGAGCTGCAGTAGATTTGTAACATTTAAGCAAATTTTATTTTGTAATACAGGACAACTCTTACAAATAAACATTGGTATCCTAAGAAACTAGTGATAATATACGTCAATAGCAGACTATTAATAGTTTTTTAAGTATAAATCGGTTTACCTCGAAGAAGAGGAAAACATACAATATTACGAACGGGGTCCATCGTTGGAGAAATACTATTCTAAAACATTAGATTTTCCCTTTCTCTCGCCGCAAACCAATTTATTCTGCTTTTAAACTGCTTCTACTCACAAAAATTAGCTTTTCGATGTCTATCGTAGTGTAACAGTAATTTTCTGATACCGAATCTGCACCCATCTTTTGAATTCGTAGAGTTATTTCGCTTCACATATATCATCTTTAAACATGAGTCAAAAGATCTTTCGAATGTTGTACATTTAATAAAGCAGACAATAGAAATCAAAAACTGTACTGGTTGAAATTTAAGTAAGGGAAGGCATTAATTCTCATCGTGTGGATGTATGACAAAGAGTGGAGGCGCAATGGCCAAGTGGTTAGGGCAGCGAACTCGCGATCATAGGATCGCGGTTTCGATTCCCAGACCGGGCGTTGTGAGTGTTTATTGAGCGAAAACAACTAAAGCTCTACGAGGCTCTGGCAGGGGATGGTGGCGAACCCTGCTGTACTCTTTCTCTCACTCTTACTTCCTGTTTCTGTTGTGCCTGTAATTCAAAGGGTCAGCCTTGTCACACTGTGTCACGCTGAATATCCCACAGAACTACGTTAAGGGTACACGTGTCTGTTGAGTGCTCAGCCGCTTGCACGTTAATTTCACGAGCAGGCTGTTCAGTTGATCGGATCAACTGGAACCCTCGAAGTCGTATGCGACGGAGTGCCAACACATGACAATGTGCTTGTCTTGTATGCCAAAGTCTTCTATACCAAAGCCGATTTCGTGGATATTTTCTTTCATACCTTTTTCAGGAAAACGCTCAGTTTGATAATTTTAAAAAATGACTAAATTTCGAAAATGAATCAGTCGCACTTTACAATTAGCGCCTTCCCTATCAATTCTTTTACCTGTTTCAGTCATTTGACTACGGCCATGCTGGAGCACCGCCTTTAGTCGAGCAAATCGACCCCAGGTCTTCTATTTGTAAGCCTAGTACTTATTGTATCGTTTTCCTTTGCCGAAGCGCTAAGTGACGGGAATGTAAACACACCAGCATCGGTTGTCAAGCGATTGTGAGGGAGGGGGGGCAAACACACACACGCGACGGGCTTCTTTCAGTTTCCATCTACCAAATCCACCCGAGGCTATAGTAGAAGACACTTACCCAAGGTGCCATGCAATAGGACTGAACCCGGAACCATGTGGTTGGTTAGCAAGCTACTTACCACACAGCCACCCCTGCTACCTTGCACTTTCAGTTGGTGCAGTTTATTTCACTTCGTCTGCCATATTATATGTACAAAGTTAGAAAGATTGTCAAAAAGCTTTGTCTTGACTTGTCTTGGTCCATTAATTTCTGACAGAGGCACAGTAGCGCCTTCGTGACATATTGTACATCAGTTTTCTCCATCTGTAGCCATTATGTACAAAAACTCACGCCTTTGCTAAAGAATTACCATTCTTGAATGTACCTTCACCTTCTACTACCTTTTTATAAGGCACAAGGAGAAGATTCAGTCATGTGGTAACTTGATGCTGATTGGTTTTTTAATAGACCAATCACACAAAACTACTGTGGTTTGATCGTGATGTCTGGTTAGTTACCTTGCAGTTCAGTTTCGAACCACTGCTACAAGTCCATCATGAACAAGTCATTATAGTAGCTATTGAGAGAAGAAAATCTAAGTCTTCATGCTTGATGAGGTGGTCTTTTAACATGAGATTGAAGTAGCATGACTACCAATCGACCAAAGAAAACTCTACCCCCACCCTCATCTATGTCTCCTCTGTTTTGTATTTCTTGCGTATCTCAATTTATAAATACAATTTGGTGCAAAACTGCAATTTTCTGTTAGTCTTTCCACCACACAAACATGCCAGAACAACAATCGGCCAAAATCCTCTGATATATTGCAGCCATTGTTCGTTACTTGTTTGTTAATATTTTAGCTAACAAGAGAAAAGCAAAAGAAAGTTCTTAGTGTCTATATAGGGTAACTATTTCCAGGGAATTCTAGCTTGTGAAGGTCTCTTAGAGTGACTCATCATTTTAGTTTTAATTACAAACAAAATTCACAAGTAATTTTTTAATATATTCTTCGAGATATAGGTATTGGTTTCTAGCAGTTACTTTATAACAGTAATCCTTCGTTACAAAGTGTAAGAGACTTCTCTTCATAAATGTATTGCTTATTTAATTTTTCTATTCTAAATAATGCTTTCAAATGTTGGTACAAGGCCAGCAATTTTGGGGAGAGGGCATTAGTTGATACCATTCAACTCCAGTACTTTATTTTATTTACCTTGAAGGGATGAAAGGCAAAGTTGACATCAGTGGGAACACAAGGAAAATATTTAAAATCAAAAGGATTACATAATAAAATATTGTGCTCTTTTTTCATTTCTAAATAGGTGTGGAAAAAAAAAATTCAAAAACATTTCCTGTGTTCATGACTGTAACGAAGTAAAATTTATTAACACCACTTCCTTCTAAGGTATAACACCGGTGTCTTTGTTCATTGTAGTTTGCCCGGATTTAAGGAGAAAATAGTGACAATAATGGTCTCACAAGAATTTAATACATAACCTTCCATTAACAATGAAAAACAAATTCGAGAAAATTTTCTAATATGAAATTTACTCAATGTATACTTAAAAAAAAAACGTCAGCATTTTCTATGTAAAAGAATTTTTAACATAATATTATATGCTACTACTACTTTGAGGTCACCATTAAAAACAAATTATTTCTGCTCTCAATCTTAATATATAACACTAAGGATGTCTGTGTATTTGTCTGTGTGAATTCCTAAAACCTGAGAACTGTCCAACTGATTTCATTCAAATTTTACACATGCCTTACTTAGGGTCCATGCAGTGTCATGGGCCAAAAGAATTAATTCTGTCCCGTTACCTATTGGCATAATGATCATTGGCCAACTCCAGAGGTGACACTTTCATTTCCCCTTAGCCCTCATGTCACACAGTTGTTAATGATTATTTGAGTTGGGTGACGCCCTTCCAATTGCTGTAGATCCGTAATGCATCTTACAGTTCTGCCGGTTACCTGTATGGTGAGGAATCCTACATTGAGGAGTGGTAATGACTAGAGTAGGGTAGCTGACTGCTTATTGTGATCCTTTGTCTTTTTCCTTAGCTTTGTTCTCTTTTATAAACCTAGAGAACATTCACATATTTCTGATCTCAAAAAGAAATTTGAACATCATCATCATCATCGTTTAACGTCCGCTTTCCATGCTAGCATGGGTTGGACAATTTGACTGAGGACTGGTGAACCAGATGGCTGTACTAGGCTCCAATCTGATCTGGCAGAGTTTCTACAGAATGGAAATTTTGTTTACATTATAAAACACATAATGTTAGGTTTATACCACCCCTTGAGACCCAACTATACTCTAGCTGACAAAATAGAGTGTCTCATAAGTAATATAAGCGTCCTAAATTCAGTGGCCGCATTAATGAAGATGTTACATGTTAATTTAATGTGTTAAACTTAACTTTATTAACGTATATCGAATTATACATAGATATATATAAGATTTACACAAATATAAGAGTTAGAACTTGTGGCCCACCTGCGGAACTTTTTCTTATGAAATTTTTGCCCACCGCTCTGAAAAGTTTCCCCACCCCTGATTTAAAGGATCTACATGGTTTAAATATCCCAACTGCAGTTTCAGTGACTTAATCTTTGATTTGAATGTCCTCCTCAGTGAACAGACAAGAAATGGCTGTTAATGATATTTTAATGCAATCATTGTATTTACAAGAGATTATCTGATAGTTGATGTCAGCTGTCACTTATCAAGCATCAAGAGGGTCTTGTTTTTGAAATTCCTGAGAAAGAATTTGACCATTTGCTGACATATTGAAATTATAGTTAATTAAAAACACATTTAATGTGACATCAAAACACTAATGAAAAGTAATTATTAAATGCAGTAGTTAGCACAATGACTAATTTTATCTTAATTACCATTTAAAAGTGGATTGCAATAGTTACCAAGAGAGAAACTGCCCATATATTCTTGCACCCTCTATCCACCCATGCTCCCTGTTCTTCAGTCTTCACTTCTGTTTCCCTTCTACCTTGAAATTCCACACTGACACCTCTGTTTTATCTATTTTTCCAGCTCCACCCCCAATTACTCCCACAT
Source organism: Octopus bimaculoides (assembly GCF_046866305.1). Taxonomy (NCBI): domain Eukaryota; kingdom Metazoa; phylum Mollusca; class Cephalopoda; order Octopoda; family Octopodidae; genus Octopus; species Octopus bimaculoides. The sequence continues at coordinate 300,438 of NC_142933.1, read as the reverse complement.
GCTCTTCTGTTATGTGAATTGCCATGAAGCTTCTCTGCCACAAGAAACCTGTTCTCTTTTGGCTCTTTCTCTCATACAGTAAAGCGGTTGGTGTTAGAAAGAGCATCCAACCATGCCAAAACAGATGACTGGAGCACAATGTAGTCCTTGGAAGCATCAGATTTTGTCAAACTGTGCAATCTATGCCAGTATGAAAAATGGTTGTTAACATGAGATGATGATGATGATGATGATGATGATGATGATGGTGGTGGTGGTGGTGGTGATAATGATGATGATGACGAAGTGCCAATATTGTTTTTATGATGTTCCCCTTCCTTCTTTGATAGAACTTCCTCAGGTAACTTTCCTAACGACTCCATGTCCTTGTTCACCTTGTCACATATTTTGTTGGTTTGTCTTCTTGTTTCTGTTTCTCAAAGCTTTTAGATCTCTTCCTGGTTTGTTTTCAATTTTTCTTGAGCTTCCTTATTTGGTGGATATTTATACTTTTTTTATACATACACACACACAAACATATATATATATATACATTACATATGCAGGCATACATCCATATATACCTACATGCAGGCATGCATACATACATACATTCATATATATATATATATATATATATATATATATATATATATATATATATAAATACATGTACATACATATATACTGACACATACACATACATACATACACGCATATATATACACGCATACATACACATATATATACATATGAGAAGCATTGATATCCAGAAGACCCAAGGGTGGCAGGTAACGCTATGTAAGTGTTATGGAAGGACCATAGTTAAACTCTCGGTTCGATAACGATACAAATGAGGAGTCTAATGTGGGTCTTGTATGAACATGTATATGTTAAATAAAATAAGACAACAAAGCCAAGGCTGTGTGGAATTTTCAGGACATTATAAAGAGAAAGTTAGTCTTACAGCTGTTTCTGGGATATTAAGGGTATCCCTTCATCAGAGGCGATGTGAGATGGTTAAATAGGGGGAGATATTAGAGTTCAACATGAGGATTAATTTTGGAAAAAGATGAAAGTAAGGGGTATAGAGAGAAATAGGAGAATGAAAGTAGAAATAAAAATATATGTAGGATGTTATAGTTGCAGTTCCACGTGGCTCCAGCCAGTGGCACGTAAAAGTCATTGCCAGTGCTGCCTGACTGGCTTCTATGACGGTGGGACGTAAAAAGCACCATTCAAGTATGGTTGATGCCAGTGCTGCCTGACTGGCCCTCATGCTGGTGGCATGTAAAAAGCACCCACTACACTCTCAGAGTGGTTGACGTTAGGAAGGGCATCTAGTTGTAGAAACCTTGCCAGATTGGATTGGAGCCTGGTAGAGAGAGAGAGGGAGAGAGAGACTGACAAAGTGAGAGAGAGATGACAAAGGTATGACAGGGTGGGGTAGGAACCATACTCCCAAGTTACAGGGTGGTGCATATAGGGAGGTGGACCAGGAATTGAAGAGGGTGAGTTCACAAGACTTTTGAAAGGGTAGTTGGAGCTGGTGAATGTAAAGAGTGGGTATAGGTAGAGGGGGGGGGTATAAGAAGGGTATGTTGTGGGGTAAGGGATTCAACAGGGACATTTTGTGTGTGAGGAAGAGAAGAATGTTCAGTATATCTCTGATCATCCATCTGTCTGTGTGTCTATGATTCAGATAACTGATGATGCACTAATTAAGAATTGGTATTTGTCTTCAAGTCACTTAATTTTCCTTTTTATTTAGTTGTCCATCATTCAATTACACTGACATTGGATTATCTAAATCTATGTCATTGGAACATTTTAGTCATGTGTGTTAGTTCAGTTTTTTCTTTTTGTTATAGGTGCGTGTGTGTGTGATAGATTCGTAAATATGTTTGTATGTGGCTGTGTAGTTAAGAAGCTTGCTTTGCAACCACTTCGTTTCAGGTTCAGTCTCTCTGCGAGGCACCTTGGGCAAGTGTCTTCCACTATTGCCTTGGACTGACTAATGCTGTTGTGTGTGTGCACGCGCGCATGTGTGTGTGCATGTACACACACACACACACACACACTGCACAATAGTGGCGAGCTGGCAGAAGTGTTAGCCCGCCGGGCGAAATGCTTATTTATTCATTCGTAACATATCCCTGCAGGTGGCTGAACTTCAATATGGTTTTTGCTGTGGAAATTTCGTCTTCAGAGAACAGTTTTTTCCTAGCAGACTGTATATTTTCTACTGATCCCTTTCATCCCACCTCCAGACGCAGACAGATGTATATACACACACATGTACTCTGATGAGTGCGTATAATATACATACGCACGTTCATATATACGTACATACACGTGTGTGTGCATACCCACACACACACTCATACATTCTTTCATACAAACACATATAACATATCATGATATAAAACTTCTGAAGAGTATATTGAGAAAATAGGCGAATAAAATGAGAATATTCACACAAGTTTGATGTGATGTACTAAGATGTATGTGTTGCTCGGACAACACCCTTTCTAGCCAAGCCGACACCAAAAAAATCGGGACTAAGGTTTTTCGGGCAACACTCAAGGAAAAGAGAATCAACTCTAACTAGAGTTACCGAACCCACTAGGTGTTGCCCGACCTGCCCGCTAGAGTGCAACAGCCAGGTCAAAATCCCGGATCCCCCCCACCCGGTATGTTTGTGAGAGAGAGTGAGAGATAGATAGATAGATAGATAGATAAATAGATAGATCGATGGAGATAGATAGATAGATAGAAAGAGAGAGATTGTTGTTATTTAGTGCCAGGTCAGCTTTATCACGCAGACCATAGATTAAATGTGCACATCTCAGCGTTTTATCCAACTACATTTTCTCAGTTGCTACATTTATCCAATGTTTCCTTATTTTTCAAGTCTGTAGAATGAGAATTCTGCGATTTTGCTGTTATCTCTAGCAAGTCGACCAACCACCAATTCCCGCATTGCTTCTTTATAGATCTTATTTACGGATGCAGTAACTGTTGCTAGGTAACTAACAGGAAGTTAGAAATCACGTTTAGTTTGTTGACAATCTTACTGCAACAATAGAGGCGGGAGATAATGGAAAACAGTCTTGTGTTTTTGGACCATTCGGAATTCTACAACTTATTGCAGAAGTGTAAACGCTACCCTGCCCTTGCCGATCCTAATTATCTTTTATTACTGGGTAAGTATATTAATTTGTAGAAATGAAAAGTTGGAGTAAGAAGGAGAATTTGCTCGGAGCAGGTAACGTACTCTCAGTGCTACTGCTAATACCCCGTACATGTCTCATGATCGAGCTGTCGGCAACTAAACCGATAACCCAACCGTGCCTGCCTGGTAAGTAGGGTGGCTTTCGTTAGACATCCGACAGGACCAAAAACAAAACTCAATAAAGGACGGATGAGCTCAGTAGCGCCAAGAACCATGCAACAGTTGGGAATGAGAGACCCCTAGTCTTTGTTTAGACATCTGTCTAGGAGAAGGGAAATTCGGATGTAGCTACTGCAACTTAGTTTCCATTCAATGATGTAGATTACTTCTTTTTGGGCCAATGCATACGTTTAGAGAGTAGGATTAGCATTAGCTCACTTTAAAAAGCTTCAGGACAGGCATCACTTGATTCTTAACATCTCTATTTGCGTGTTACATGTGGTGTGTGCGTACGAGTAGATGTAATCGCCTTACCTCGGTTTTCCTTTCCTCGACTGCGAGTCTGTCTTGCGGTATCCAATCCTTGAAGCTTGCCCCGACCCAAAGAACACCAGGAATAGCAGCTGCCTCTCCCAAACCTAGACCGTCGCTTAACACGTCTTGTCCTGACCACAACCCCGTTCGAAAAGGGCACGAATCCCGATCGAGGCTCCCTCTGCCCTTTTTTCCCCTTCCGGTCAACTCGCCCTTCCGGTCAGCCTCCCCAGACACTGACGTCATACCACACGCCACCCTGATCTTAAAGATCACGTTCACCCCTACTCCAATTCGAAGTCCGCCATCCAACCGGGCGGGCACCCTACACGTCGAGATATTCTCAAGCTAGGTGGCTCGTTTCCATCACACTCTTCATCCGACAAAGTGGCTATCCTGCGCAGATCCAGCACGTGACGCGGCATTCCATCCACAGAGACATTGTTTCTGGAATTGACCGCCGTCACTGTTCCCCTGCCCCATTGTGATGTGCAGCGTGCCTTCGGCGGCTTGACCCAAACTTCCTCCCCTACTTTCACGCCGGCGGGTCCCTTCTCTTCCTCGCAGAACTCCGGCGTCTTACTGGGATGCCTCTATTCATATTTGAACACCGTTCTGTGCGGCACAGACTCTTCCGCTTGTCTGGATCGGGGAGACATGTTGTACCAGTAGACCGCTTCCAGGGGCGAAATGTGCCCCCTTTCAGCCATGGCCTTGATCGTCCGATGGTGCCTCTCAACGATTCCGTTGCCACTCGGCCTATGCGCCGCTCTAAATAGTCGTCGCACCTTCCACCGGTCAAGCATCTCTCCCAACGCTTCCGAACGAAATGCCGCCCCGTTGTCCATTAGCAGTTCTTCCACAGGACCCCTCTCCAAGAATATCTCATTCAGAATGCGAGCAATCTCATCGGCAATGCCTGTCCTCAGCTCCCTCCAAATGGCCAGCCGGCCCGGCCCGCAGTCGACCATGCTGAGATACATTTCCTGACGGTAGTGCGTCACATCCACAGCCAGTCTCCTCCAGTTACACTCTACTGAGAGGTTCCCCTGCTCATGCCCACCCGGGGTGGGGGTCAATGGACTGGCATCTGTCACATTTCGCGACCACTTTCTTAACGTTTCTCCTAGTGACGTCAGCATCAACCATTTTCGCCAGATACAGGGTCCTATCCACCCCCAAGTGGTGCATAGCATGTAGCTCCTTCAGTTCGGAGTCACCCAGCCGACACGCTGCCGCTATCCCTTTCCTTGCTTCCTCCGGTTCCTCCAGCCACGCCCTTTTCACCCTGGTCAGTGCGTCCGCCCTGTTTCTTTCCGAAGGCACGAAAACCACGTTCAGCTTCAGTCCGAACTCGGCGATCAGCTCTCCCAGAACTCCTAGGCGGCGTTTCACCAACATCTCCGTGGCACCTTTCGTCCGGACTCTCTTCTCGCTGGTAATTACTGTTCCTACCCAGCTGACCACGGTGGCCGAATTGGTCGCGAAAGGCAAAGAGGTCTCCGTGAAAAATACCACAGTGGAATAAAGGTATGTATCAGCGTGGATGGTAAGCTCTCCGAACATCTGCTTGTTACATCTGGCCAAACGGGTTTTGGTCCTTACCAGGACTGACAAGTCACATCTCTGCTGTTCGTAATTAAGCGAACAATAGAAAAAAATTGTCAACTTTTATTATATTCATTATATATATTGTTTCCGGTATAAATTAATATTACCAAGAAATATTACCGGTCCCTGGCAAATTAGAAGAAAAAAAAAACTGCCGGTACGCCTCATCAGATAGTTTGAGAAGCACTGATCTACAGCATTTTGATACTGTCAATCAAATATTTATGGACAGCCCATAACACTGAAACAGCCAATCAAATGTTTATATGTATCTCTTAAAACTAAACCTGTTGTATTCATTTCAGAGTCTTTTTGAACCAGGCTGTATGTGGTAAGAAGTTTGCTTTCCAACCACATGGCTCTTGGTTCAGTCTCACTGTGTGGCACTTTAAGCGTCTTCTACTATAGTCTCAAGCCAACCAAAGCCTTGTGAGTTGATTTGGTAGATGGAAAGTGAAAGAAGCACATTGTGTATCTCTCTCTCTCTCTCTCTCTCTCTCTCTCGCTCTCTATCTATATGTATATATATATGTGTGTGTATGTGTCAGTGTCTGTGTTTGCCCCCCATCACTGCTTGATAACTAATGTTGGTTTGTTTACGTCCTCATAACTTGGCAGTTTGGCAAAAGAGACCAATAGAATAAGTATTAGGGGTTGATCCATTTGACTAAAATTCTTCAAGGCACTACCCCAGTAAGTAAAAGACCATAACAAAAGAAGATAAAAGATATTGAAATCAAAACTACAAAATAATCTTTTCTGCTCTAGGCACAAGACCCGAAATTTTTGGGAAGGAGGCCAGTTGATTAGATTGACCCAGTATGCAACTGCTACTTAATTTATCGACCCCGAAAGGATGAAAAACAAAGCCAACCTCGTCGGAATTTGAACACAGAACGTAGACATATGAAATACCACAAGGCATTTTGCCTGGTGTGCTAACTTTTCTGCCAGCTCACCGCCTTCAAAGCCACAACATTGCTATTGAGAGAAACGGTGACTATGTTGAGAAGTAAAGGGATGTGATCCACAGAGGACCAGCTTCATTTTGATGTAGGATACATGTTCCTGTGTTGGTAATTATACCTGTCCTAAACAAAATGGCATTACTTTTTGACTCACCCTTGTACATTCGACTAAATCATTTGAATGCTAAAGGCTTAAATGTTCTTTGGCTGATTGGCTGTGAATATTATGTCTGTCAACTCTGAATACAAAAATATAAAAAAAATTGAAGGAGTAAATTTCATCATAGGCGCGGGAGTGGCTGTGTGCTAAGAAGTTTGCTTCCCAACCACATGGTTCTGAGTTCAGTCCCTCTGCATGGCACCTTGGGCAAGTGTCTTCTACTATAGCCACAGGCCAACCAAAGCCCTGTGAGTAGATTTGATAGATGGAAACTGAAAGAAGCCCGTTTTGTATATATATATACATGTATATATATATATATATATATATATATATATATACATGTATATCTATATATATATCTATATATCTATTAAATGACTCCGTCAGTCACGAATGACCATGAGTGCACCTAAGAGTTCCCTTCTGAGGTACAAGTCTGGGCGGAAAGTTGCCTCACTGGCGAACGCACGACCTAGGGTTGTTTTTATGGAAGACCAACAGTCACCCATGCATACCAGCATCCCCTCTCTATGCCACCGATGCTACCAAAGGGAAAGGCAGAGGCCGATACACCTTGGCACTAGTGACGTTGTAACTCCTTTCTACAGTTGCGTGAAGTGGAGCAACGTGAAATAAAGTGTCTTGCTCAAGAACACAACACGCAGCCCGGTCCAGTACATATTTGTTTTAGCCTGGTACTTGTTTTTATTGGTCCCTTTTTTGCTGAACTGCTAAGCTATGGGGATGTAAACAAACCAACACTACTTGTCAAGTGGTGCTGGGGCAACAAGCACAAACACAAAGACACACACACACACACACACACACATGTATGTGCGTATCTTCCAGTTTCTGCCTATCAGACCCACTCAAGAAGCTTTGGTTAACCTGGGACTGAACCTGGAACCATGTGGTTGGGAAACAAACGTTTTACCAAACACCCACATCTGTGTCTATATAAATACAAAGTTATTTTAATAAATTCATTAAGGTTTAATACCTTAATGAAAATCACAACCCCTACGATTTTCCATTTCGTTCGTTCGTTCTTTCCTTCGTTCGTTCCTTCCTTCCTTCCAACAAGGTTAGTGAATGATTAACGAATATTTTTGACTGTGAAAGGTCAAATAAACTGGGACGATGTCTAATCTTTGTCTACCCTACTTATGGCTGATAAATAACTTCAATATAAATTTGATTGGAATCCAGATGTTTTTTTTTCTTCTACCTTTTGCATGGCAATAGGTAGAAAGCGTGGTCTGGTGGTTAGAGTGTTGCAATCATGATCTTACTATCATGGTTTCGATTCCTGGACCAGGCAGTGTGTTGTGCGCTTGAGCAAAACACTTCATTTCACATTGCCCCAGCTCACTCAACCGTAAATGAGTTCCAGCAATAACTGCAAAGTTAACCCTGCTACAGACTGACATTCCTTTCAGTGGTGGGTGCCATTATCTCAGTCACTTATACATCATGAAAGCCAGGTTAAGTTCTGCCCTTATGATCCCTAGGGCATCATGGCAGACCTAAATAAGTGACTGTTGCATGTACCTGCATAAACTTTCCTGGCATTATTTATTGAATATTTATTTGCATGCCAGGCAAAACACTTAGCAGCATTTTGTCTGTCTTTACGTCCTGAGTTCAAATTCTGCCGAGGTCGACTTTGCCTTTCATCCTTTCAGGGTCGATAAATTAAGTACCAGTTGCATACTGAAGTCAATCTAATCGACTGGCTCCCTCCCAAAAATGTTGGGCCTTGTGCCTGGAGTAGAAAAGATTATTTATTGAATTAAGAAGGTGGAGAGCTGGCAGAATCGTTAGCACACTGGGCAAAGTTCTTAGCAGCATTTCATCCATTGCTACATTCTGAGTTCAAATTCCACTGAGGTCACCTTTGCCTTTCATCCTTTCGGGGTTGATAAATTAAGTACCAGTGAAACTCAGGGGTCAGTGTAATCAATTAGTCCCCTTCTCCAAAATTCAGGCCTTGTGCCTTCAATAAAAAGGATTATTTATTGAATTAAGGTAATGGGATGACTGCACAATAATTAGGTACAGATATTTTGAGTTCAAATCCTAGAGGAATCTGTTTCTTTGCTGATCTAATCCAATTATCTGTTCCCATCCCCCTATAAATCTATGAAACCATTCCAATGTTTGTGGATCATTATGAATGTGTTTCAAATATTTACAGCAAATTGTTATTTTCTACAAGTTAGCTCGGATTGATCAGAACTTTGCTCAAAGACATTCCATTTTTGATGTCAGATGCTTGGGTGAAAAACCAAAAAGAAAAAAAAAAGGGTGTAGACATAGCTGTGTGGTTAAGAAGTTTGCTTCACACCCATGTGATTTCAGGTTCAGTCTCACTGCAGGGCAAGTGTCTCCTACTACAACCTTTTAACCCTGCAATGAACTGGCATCCCATTCAAAGGGGTTGTTCTGATCCCAGTCACTAACAGGCCATGGGAACTGGGTAACTGGCCTCATGAAACTTAGGGCTCAATAATAATAATAAGTAACAAAGTATATCTTAAGATTACATTATCTAATTGAAAGCAGAAAAGGGAAATTCAGCTGCTATTTCTAGCAAGCTGAGCGATCATGGAAGACAGTTATAGTGGCCTATATAGTGGGAGGAAGTAATTGAGTTACAGGGAGAGGAAGATGTGTCAGCTGTTGAAATTCTGTTCTGAAGGGAATGTAGAGAAGACAGATTGGTTGTGTCACAGACAATGTCTCTGGTGGTTTTGGGAAGTGTTATGGAGACTGTGAATAATACTGGAATTTCTAGAATGAAGAAGGATGGAGCCAAGCTTCTACTGTTTCATGATGAATGATATTTCCATTTTTCTGTTAATATATATATATATATATATATATACATATATTAGAAGGGCAGCGAGCTGGCAGAAACGTTAGCACGCCAGGCGAAATGCTTAGCAGTATTTCGTCTGCTGTTACATTCTGTCTTCATCCATATGCTTCACATGACCAAACCAGTGCAGTTTTCTCTCTTGTAGTTTGCTTATCTTCATTAGAAATTCTAACAAAGTCACCTGGCAACTTATTCCTTGTAAAGGTTTAATAAATATGTACCCTCCTGAACTAGATATGAAAACTGGCATGGATTTATGTGTGTGTGTGTGTGTGTTATGGTCACCTTGCTTTGATGTCTTGTGATAGCTGTAAACAACTGTTGCAAGTCACACAAGCGGTGTCCCTCATTTCCAGTCTTCTGCGAAAACATGTCTGGCCACGAGGGGGAAATATCACCTTATCTGGTCACAGAAAAAAACCTGCCACAACAAATTCTGCCTTATCCATGCAAGCATGGAGAAGTGAGCATTAAGAAGAAGAAGAAGAAGAAGAAGAAGATGATGATGATGATGATGATGACGATGCTATGTATGTATGTCTTTTAAATTGAATGGCCATCATGGTTCTTCCACAATGCAATATGTTTTAGTTTCTACACCACATGATCTCTGAACAATTCACTTGCCAAACAGGTATAATTCTGAAATAATGGTTTTTCTGAGGAAAATGTTTCTACAAAAACCTTTGTTATGGTCTAAAAGAGATATTGATAAGTTCTGCTGATATAAAATGCAAACTGCTGTGTGCTCATTATTTCATAATGGCTATTTGAGAAGTCAGTGAATATGAGCTGCAAGTTAATATATCTAAAAAATAAATACACAAATGTTGATTGTGATTGCTAAATATAGAAGTCCTGCATAATTTAGCAAGATAAACAGTGGATTTATTTATCAGCTTGACACTAGAGATATTTATTACTAGTTCTTAACAAATTATCTGATAGGGTTGCATAGAACAGAACTGAAAACATCTCCTGTAACATGTAACAAGTGTGTATTTGTTTTAGTGTTGTTGTTTAGCCCCAGGTCAGATCTTATCAATCAGTCAAAAGCATTCCAGTAATGATTACCCTGACATTATTATTATTATTGTTCAGTAGTTTTATTTTTATAACGTGCTTTCACTTCACTACCGAGCGCAGCTCTGTGCGCCTTGGGTATGTGCTGTGGTTTGCTGTGATGCTCTTATGGTTACTGTATTGAAAGTGTTTTGCGTAGGATGTGTGCAGTGCCCAGTAGTGCAATTTTCTGTATGTTATATATATTTGTAAGTCCTGGTGTTTTTGTTATGTATTTGTCTGAATATGTTTTTATTATGCCTAAGGCACCTACTATGATAGGAATTGTTTCTGCTTTTAGATTCCACATTCGAGTTACCTCTATTTCCAGGTCTTTGTATTTTGAAAGTTTTTCCATTTCTTTTATTACTATTATTATTATTATTATTATTATTATTATTATTATTATTATTATTATTATTATTATTATTATTGCCTTTGCACAGCTTCTAATGCTGGAGATGTACTACAGTGTCAGCTGTTCACTAACACCTCATATTTTTCGAGCACCTTCCGGAGTATTCGAGCGGTTCCAAACAGTGCTCTTTTCTGCAAGTGCTCCACCCTTATTGCAGCCTCTATTTGTTCCATGTACTTCTCAAGATTTTTACTCACTGTTCCCAGGGCTCCGACAATTATTGGTACTACTACCACCTTTTTCATCGACCACAACTGCTTAACTTCTCAAGCTAACCTGTCATATCTCTCGACTTTTCTTTCTTCCTTATCACACACCTTGATGTCAGCTGGGCATGCTATATCTATGATCCAGCATAGTTTGCTTTCTGGCGGCGTTGGCATCATTGTTGTCAATAACAGATCACCAAAGGTTTCAAGTGACTCAAAGAGACACTACTCCCCTTAGAATGTGAACTGTACCCAACAAGGCTGTCTTCTGGATCATTTTGAGCCTGACAGCAGCTCCCATATTCTTAATATGTTTTTCAAAGCTCTTGGAAACTGTTCCTAATGCTCCAGTTACCATCGGTATCACCATTACTTTCCTCATGCCTTATTATTATTATTGAGTGAGAGAGCATTGCATGCCATCAGGTGTAGTTTACCTAGGACTATGCCATCCAATGTGTCATTTTTATGACTGTAGGATGTAGTTAGAGGCAGTTTTAACTACTTTTTCTTACAAGCGGAGTGAGCACATAGCGGCTATCCCATTGGTTCATTGTTAATATCCAAGATATTAATGGTTAATCTGATCTTCATTTTGCAGATACAAGAAAAGAGGATGATTATCATGAAAACCATATAATCACAGCAAGAAGAATTAAAGAGGTAGGATTAAGATTAATAATACCTGTAACTAACATGGAGTGGAATGGGGGATAGTTAGCTGGTGTACTGGAGGTGCAGTTGCTTCCCTATTCTTTCTTTTATTTGAATCCCTAAATTCCATCTCACTCATCCCTAAATTCTATCTCACTCATCCATTGGATTCATTCGGATGTATCATCCATTTAGGGATGTTCCACATCGGATTTGGGCATGATGTATGGTACCTTGGCAAGTGTGTTCTGCCATAGCTTCAGATTGACCAATACCTTGTTAGTGGAATTTGGTAGCTAGAAATTGTATGGAAGCCACTCATGTCATCAATATTTTAATGTAGACTTTTCCAGATTTGCATGAAAGAGAGGCATTGAGCCAGATTTGCTGATGGTATACAACCTCTTTAGTGTTGGTGCCATGAAGAAAGCATCCAATCCATTCTGTAAAGGGGTTGGTGTTTGGAGGGGAATCCACCCATAGAAACCATGCCAAAAATGAGACGTTGGAGCAAGATGTGGTCCTCCAACCGAATGAATTCTGTTGAACCACTCTACACATGTCAACATAGAAGACAGATGAAAAATGCAGCTGCTGTTGTTGCTGTTACTGTTGCTGCTGCTGCTGCTGCTGATAATGATGACGATAATATAATGATGTTGATGATTCCAGTGACGAGGTAATAGTAATGATGCTGGTGGCTAAGTAGTTGTTGTTTAGCCCAGGGTCACTTCTGTTTGAGTATTATAGCCATGGTCATGCCATTTTTGTCTTAAACACAATAGGATGGGACTTACTGATAATTTGGCTGCTATTTCTTGCAGACCTAGCAGCCACATTGTGACACCCCACCACCCACTTAGTCTTTGGCTTGAGAAAGTGGAAAAGCAATGATGGTGATCATTATTTACATTATTTACATTTGACGGATATTTGTCCTCATCTTGTTTGTTGTTAACACGTTTTGGCTGATATACCCTCCAGCCTTCATCCAGTATTAAGGAAGGATAGGAAAATATTAGATTTATAAGCCCTAAAATTCACTCCATAATTGCCTACGGGCATATGGCGTAGAGGTTAAGAGCGCAAGCTACTAACCCCAAGATTCTGAGTTTGATTCCAGGCAGTGACCTGAATAATAATAATGATAATAATAATAATAATAATAGTAATAGTAATAGCAATAGCAGCAACAGCAGTAACAGCAGCAGCAGTGACAGCAGCAATTACAGCAACAACAACAACGTCGAAAAATATCTTAGGAATGAGAACCCAGGTTTGAAATTTTCCCAAAACACCTGATGAAGGCTGGAGGGTTATATCAGCTGAAACGTTGTGTTAACAACAAACAAGATGAGGACAAATATTGTCAAATGTAAATAATGTAAATAATTCCTCATCTCTTAAATATAGTGATGGTGTGAAGGATGATGTATGAATTAACATAGATTAGTCACTGCTTAGTATTATGTTTTCTTGTTCTAACTGTAGGATGAGACTCTCAAAATGTTGATACCTTATGATGCTGAATTAGAGTGTAAACAATATGTTGTGGTCTATGATAGCAACACCAGCTCACTCAGTGAGAAAGGTAAGTGGCACCGACAACTGATCTTCAACAGTTTGGTAAAGTTAAGAATGCTAATCAAGAAGAATTGATAGTTGAGAATCAGGTTAGTTCCCTAATCAGTTGTTAGATATAAACCAGGTGAAGACACCAGCTGTTGCTCTTTAAGAATCAGATAAAAACCATAGGCACAGGTGGTTAGAAGCTTGCTTCCCAATCACATGGTTTCGGATTCAATCCCACTGTATGGCACCTTGGGTAAATATCTCTTGATATAGCCTCAGGCCAACCAAAACCTTGTGAGTGGATTTTATAAATATATATATATATATATATATATATATATATAATAACAAAGTGTAAAATCAATGATGATTTTACCAGGTAGCCAGTGCGGAAAATTAAAAAAACTTTTAGGTAAATTTTAAAAATTATTTTATAATTATATACATAATTATAACAAGGGATCAACTTAAAGCATCACCATGCACTGCTAAAAATAGACGTTAGATCCTTTTTTTTTACCTTAAAATTTTAAGATAGTAAAAAAAGCGAAGAATTGAAAATGTAATCAATAGGTAGGACTACATACTTTAGTATTCAGTTGACATTCCCTTTGCAGTTTCTAATTCAGAAATTCTTTTTGGCATTGAACTGATGAGCTTTGTCATTGTCTCTTGTGGAATTTCTGCCCACCTTTCATGCAACAATCGAAACAATTCATCTTTAGATTTAGGTTTCTGTTGAATTTTTCGTATAGCTCTATCTAGTATGCTCCAAAGATTTTCAATTGGGTTCATGTCAGGAGATTGGCTCAGCCAAGGAAGTTTTTTGATCCCATTTTCAGTCAGCCATTGTTGATTCCTTTTTGCTGTGTGGCATGGAGCCCCATCTTCCATGAATAAAAACTCATTTTTCATTGTGTTATCGTGTGAATACATCGGAAGTAATCCTTGCTTAAGTATTTCCATGTATTTTTCAGAGTTTATGGTTCCAACACATTCAGTCAGCTCAGAATCAAATTTTTGATTGGGAAGCCTCCAGACCCAAACATGTCGACTGTCTGATAATAATGCAAATCTGGATTCATCTGAGAAAATCACTCTATCCCAAAATGAACTGAATTTTTCTGACATCTCTTTAGCCCATTTCTTTCTTTTCATGATATTAATTGGTTGAAGGAGAGGTTTTCTTCTAGCTGCTCGTCCATTATACCCAAGCTTATGCAGATATGTAACACACGTTTTTGGACTAACTTCTAGCTGTTTTGCTATGTGAGAAGCCTTCGAACAGGGTTGGATTTCCACAATTCTCTTCAAACAGTGAAGCTCCCTTTCTGAGTGCCCAGGTCGGCCGGGACGAGAATCCATTGATTCTTTTCCTTGGCTTTTGAATTGCACTATAATTCTATTAACAGTAGCAAGAGGAGTTTGAAGATTTTCGACAATTTTTCACTGGCTAAGACCAGCCTCAGATTGTCCAACAATACGACCTCTTTGAAAATCTGACAGACCTGCTGAATTTTTTGTGCGTGGCATGGCTACTCTTCGCAAATGTTTAACATAAGGGCACCTGCATTGAAAAGGAATAATTAAGCTGTAAATTCTACACTGTTGAAATCATATTAAGACGCTTAGATCAGAAATTTTGAAAATTAAAGGTGTCTATTTACTTCCTGCATGTCTGTGTATAAAATATCAGATATAGTTAGAAGTAACTATCTTTATGATGAATCTGAGAAGCTGAGTATTTAAGAGTTTGGTAGCAAAAAGACTATTAAAGTATTAAACCATGGGGGACGTTTCTATGTGATTGCTTCACCTGCTAGAAGTAACAGTCAAATGTCCTACATATCAAAGCCTTTAATATCTGAAGAAAAATAAAAAGCAATAAAAAGTCATGGTTTGAAAGCGTTTAATAACTGGTTTACTGGATCAGAGTTGATCTGAGGCAAAACAACATCAATAGCTATGTTGTCATTAAATATAAAGAAACTAATAGAGTGTAAAGAATGCTGGTTGTGGTTTTGTTAGAAATTTCTATCTGTACGAACAAACACACATTTCTTCAAAGTAAATTAAAAAAAAAAAAGAATATTTGTATTACAAATAGTTTTTGTCAGGTTAAAATTTTATGCTACCGTGGAAGAAAAACTGGTATGGCTGGTAAAAGTGCGAGTGTATTTAACCTTTCTCGAAATTGCTGTTTGGGGAATTTATATTAAAAAAAAAAAAAAGAAATACGGAGCAAAACAAGTCTAAGGGAAGTAACTCTTATAACAATGCTTTTTTTTTTTCCAATAATTTTTTCTCGACCTGAAATTTTAAAGAAACGGGCCTAGTGGATTACATCGACCCCAGTACTTGACGTAAAGACGGACAAACTGTTGCTAAGCATTGCGTGCTAACAATTCTGCCAACCCGTCGCCTTATTTAATAATAATAATAATACTTTCTATTCTAGGCACAAGGCCTGAAATTTTATGGGTGTGGGTTACTTAATGGCATTGACCCCAGCATTCAACTGGTTCTTGTTTCATTGATACCAAAAGAATGAAAGGCAAAGTCGACCTCGTCAGAATTTGAACTCAGAACATAACGCAGGAAGAAATGCCGTGAAGAATTTTGTCCTGCGTGCTAACAATTCAGCCAGCTCATCACCATATTTCATCATCATCATCATTGTTTAACATCTGCTTTCCATGCTGGCATGGGTTGGACGGTTTGAGTGAGGACTGGCAAGCCAGGAGGCTGCACCAGGCTCCAATCTGATCTGGCAAAGTTTCTACAGCTGGATGCCCTTCCTAACGCCAACCACTCCGAGTGTGTAGTGGGTGCTTTTTACATGCCACCGCCACCATAGCCAGTTGGGTAGCACTGGCATCGACCATGCTCGAATGGTGCTTTTTACATCACACCAGCTTTTTACATGCCACTTTATTGTACACAGTACTCAGGTGCACTACAACTCCTCAGAAAAGGTTAAAAGGGGTACAGAAAGCAGCCCTAAGTAAAATAAAGAAGAAAGAAACAGGAACGGTAGATAGGCAGGTTAGGAGTAATATTGGTAAATTCCAGGAAGCATGGAGTTTTTGGAGGAAGCAGTGTCCTGACAAGTAACAACTGATATGGGGAGTTTGTTCCATGTTTTGACAATTCCAAGTGTGAAAAACCAAAGAAGAAATCTGTAAGTCATAGTTACCGTGCTGTGTTGTTAATTTTATAAACATATCCACAAGTGGTTGAGGCATCGAATTAAAAACAGAACTAAAGACATTGTTGGAAAGCTGGTGGATAATCTTGTGAGTGTGGAGGCGCAATGGCCTAGTGGTTAGGGCAGCGGACTCGCGGTCATAGGATCGCGGTTTCGATTCCCAGACCGGGCGTTGTGAGTGTTTATTGAGTGAAAACACCTAAAGCTCCACGAGGCTCCGGCAGGGGATGGTGGCGAACCCTGTTGTACTCTTTCACCACAACTTTCTCTCACTCTTACTTCCTGTTTCTGTTGTGCCTGAATTTCAAAGGGCCAGCCTTGTCACACTGTGTCACGCTGAATATCCCCGAGAACTACGTGAAGGGTACACGTGTCTGTGGAGTACTCAGCCACTTGCACATTAATTTCAAGAGCAGGCTGTTCCGTTGATCGAATCAACTGGAACGCTCGACGTCGTAAGCGACGGAGTGCCAAAATCTTTTGAGTAACCAAGTCAACTGCTAGACACTGGAAGGAAACAAGAAAGAAGCCCATCATAAATACATACACAGAATGTGTGTTCTTTTCTATTTTTAATCATTTGAAATATTTCTGTGAGGAAGGAGCTGGTTTTTAACAATGATAGAACTTGCATTCTTAACTTGAGAAAAATCTTACATATTTTTACTGTTCTGCTTATTTTACTGTATTTGTAATGTGTGAGTTAGGGGCTGATTTCTTTTCCTGGAAAAATCTTAGCTTATCTAGACTGACAGTTAGGCTTTTACTTACAAAACCAAGCGCATTACTCATTATTGGTATAAAGGTGAATTTATAATCTGGATATAGATCCTGGAGGTTTTGAAGTGTTTGTTTGTTTGTATGTATGTATGTATGTATGTATGTATGTGTGTGTATGTATGTATGTATGTAAGCTGGTGTTCTTACAATTGTAATCTAATGAACATCAGCTAACAAGTAGTTCTATGTAATTACTTGACCTACGAATAATAGCAGCTGAATCTTTCTCAAATCACACTTCACCATATCTAAAAAGGGCACATTAGATAATGTAATTCTAGGTAGACTATGAGTGGAAAATTTAGCTCATAACCTCCAGAATGTTCTTCACCCTCCGTGTTTCACTCAACAAAGAACAGTCCCTTTAACAATTACAGGTCCTTTCTTGGATTTTGCTTTGTTGTTATGGAAAACAGGGAGCAAATATAAAGTGAAAATCCTTAAAGGTAAGCATGCGTTCCTTACATTTTTTTAAATTAAGGAGTTAATTGAATGAATTGTTATATAGTAATTTCAATTAAGAACTGAAGTATCTGTGTAATTAGTAAATAAAAGGTGAAAGAAATTAACTAATGAAGTGCATGTTTTCTTGATTAATAAAAGATGTTTAATTATTTAATAATATGCTGGGTTTATATTTAACTAAAAGTGTTTGAGTAATTAAAGATTTGTTTTATTGACTAATGAAAGTTATGTTTAAAAGATTAATGAATGATATATTTAGTTGATTAACATGTTGGCTCCCACATGTCATGCTGGTGGGTCAGGATGGTATGTTAGTAAGTCCTACATGACCCACCAGTGGGTCGTTATTCAATTTCTTTCCTATGGGTTTTCTCAGAGCTGGAATGCTGTGATTGTCTTCATTTGTGCTTTTGCTATACTAAGAGAACAACTTTTTATACATTCATTTATTCTTTTATTCTTTTACTTGTTTCAGTCATTTGACTGTGGCCTTGCTGGAGCACCGCCTTTAGTTGAGCAAATCGACCTCAGGACTTATTCTTTGGATGCCTAGTACTTATTCTATTGGTCTCTTTTGCCGAACCGCATCGGTTGTCAAGCGATGGTGGGGGGACAAACACAGACACACAAACACACACACACACACACACACACACACACACACACACACACACACACATATATATATATATATATATACATATATACGACGGGCTTTTTCAGTTTCCGTCTACCAAATCCACTCACAAGGCTTTGGTCAGCCCGAGGCTATAGTAGAAAACACTTGCCCAAGGTGCCACGCAGTGGGACTGAACTCGGAACCATGTGGTTGGTAAGCAAGCTACTTACCACACAGCCACTCCTGCACCTATAATAATTTTTTTTTTTCGTTTTTCTTCTGATTTCACCATGTAATGAACTAAAATAAACGATTGAGTATTGAAAAAAATTTATTTGCCATTGAAACAAAAATAGTTCTTTTTGAAAATAAATGGTAGATTTTCCAATAGAAACAGAAGTGAATGAAAAATATTTTACTTGCCATGGAAACCAAAATAGTTCATTTTGAAAAGATTTTGAGATCTTCCAGTAGAAAATACCCATCTGGTATTTAGAATGTTATGTGAACTAGGGTGGACATCATCATTGTTTAACGTCCGCTTTCCATGCTGGCATGGATTGGACGGTTCGGCTGGAGTCTGGGAAGCCAGGAGGCTGCACCAGGCCCCAATCTGATCTGGCAGTGTTTCTACAGCTGGATGCCCTTCCTAATGCCAACCACTCCAAGAGTGTAATGGGTGCTTTTTACGTGCCACCAGCACAGGGGCCAGTCAAAGCGGCACTGTCATTGGCCACATTCGGATGGTGCTTTTTATGTGCTATCGGCACAGGGTCACAACTACAGTTTCCATTTGATTTGATTTTGACATGGGTATATAAAACTACCTATGTGATCCTTGCCTCGCATATGGTATAGTGTAAAAATACGATGCCACTCATGTCAAAATTAATTAAGATATCATATTGGGACCCGGGGATGAAACAAAATGAGGCTTGAGAGCCAACGTGTTAATGAAAGATGAGTTTTATTGATTAATGAAAAATGAGTTTTATTGATTTATGACAGATGAATTTTAGTGATTAGTGAAAGTTGTGTGTGTGTTGTAGGTTTTATTGATTAATGAAGAATTTAATTAATGAAAGACATGTCTTATTGACTAATGAAAATGAAAAGTTTATTTGATAATTAATCCTTTCTGCTATAGACACAAGGCCTGAAATTTTGGGGGAGGGGGTGAATTGATTATATCAATATCAGAGCTTGTCTGGTACTTAATTTATCGACCCCAAAAGGATGAAAGGCAAAGATGACCTCAGCAGAATTTGAACTCAGAATGTAAAGTCAGACTTTTGTCTGTCTTTACATTCTGAGTTCAAATTCCACTAAGCATTTTTCCCATGCTAATAATAATAATATTAATAATAATAATAATAATGATAATAATCCTTTCTACCAAAAGCACAAGACCTGAAATTTAGGGAGAGGAGACTAGTCGATTATATCGACCCCAGTGTTTCACTGGTACTTAATTTATTGACTCCAAAAGGATGAAAGGCAAAGTTGACTTCGGCAAAATTTGAACTCAGAATGTAAAGACAGACGAAACGCCGCTAAGCTTAAAACCAATCATTTCTTTGATTGCAAGAAAAACATTGATAAATGCTCTGTTATAATTCCAGGTGGATATGAAGACTTCTCAGCTCACTATCCCTTCTTGCGTTCAAAGAAGATTATGTTCACTCAGAGGGTAAAGAATTATTTTTACATTTTCTCGCTTATAGAGTTCTTGTATCTTTGATGATGACATTGTCTACGAATATAAAAAGGAAGCTTGAACAAGAAAGCAGCTGCCTCTTCCCTCTCCTCCTACCCCCCCCCCCCTGCAGCACCACAAAATTTACAGAAGAGCTAAAAAAAACTTTGCCACCTCTCCCCATTCTCCCCTCTTCTGCCTCCTTCTTCTTCTTCTTCTTCTTCTTCTTCTTCTTCTTCTTCTTCTTCTTCTTCTTCTTCTTCTTCTCCCCTCCTCCTCCTCCTCCTCCTCCTCATTATCATCCTGGAAATGATTGATACCATTTGTCTGACAGTGTTACTCCGACCATCTTGCAATATATTGGTATCTGTATCATATTTCTAGTCAAGTGAGATGTTGTAATATGCTCCAGTATTGAATCTAAATTGTAAGCCTATGCTTGGCACAATTAACCTTATGCTCAGAATTGTCACAAGATTAGCAGAATTGAAAAGTAGAATCACCAATATCAAGTGGTCCAAGAGTAAACAAGCCACTCAGCGGATCACCCTACAATAGGAACCTAACCATCAACATAGCTAAGAATTTTCTGTCCCATTAATTACTCATTTCCCAGCCTCATAAATATCATAAGCTCTTTAACAATAACAACCTAAAAGTGAGTTATAGTTGCCTGAATAGTAACAATTTCCATGCCTCACATTACAATGTATGATGATGCATACCCATCTACCCCCAACCCCAGTAGTAAGCTTACAATGGCAGAACATTCCATATTTATTGACTTAAATGATCCTGCCTCTCTAATGCCGAAATCATCATCATCATCGTTTAACGTCCACTTTCCATGCTGGCATGGGTTGGACGGTTTGACTGAGGACTGGTGAGCTAGAGGCTGCATCAGGCTCAATCTGGTTTGGCAAAGTTTCTACAGCTGGATGCCTTTCCTAACGCCAACCACTCTGAGAGTGTAGTGGGTGCTTTTAAGTGTCACCGGCACGAGGGCCAGTCAGGCGGTTCTGGCAATGATCACGCTCACACTCAA